>NW_026262724.1:707896-854230 GCF_021869535.1 Mytilus californianus
AAATAACATAAAACTCAACAATATTAGTATAGATACTATACTTTAAATAAAATTCTTAATATGAAAATGATATGACATCAGATCTTTTATAAAAAAATATACAAAATATTTGAACTTCTTGCCATCTCTCTAGATGTTAAAGTTTAACCATATGGACCTTGCTATCAGTATTGTTTTCAACTTTGAACTTATTTTGAAATTTGGATAAAGTTACCAGGATATCATGTCAAAAGAGATTTATTTTTTTAGCTAAATAAAATAAAACATCCTGACTAAAATGAAATTGTTGTCTCCCCCAAATTCTGTATGTCGTAACTTAGCAACAAAATTTGTCATGGTGAATAATTTTTAGGATCTAATAATGAATACTGATTTTTATAGTTTGTTCTTCTGTTGTGCTATTACTGCACTGTCCAAGGTTAGGGGAGATTTGAGCGCCTGGAACATGTTAAACCCAATCTTGTTATGTATGTGCCTGAATTTCCAAGTTCGGAGACTGCAATTTATTGGTTGTTGTTTGATGCTGTATATCATATTTGTTTTTAGAACTGTGTTGTACATAAATCAGGCTATAAGTTTCTTGTTTGAATGTTTTAAGAATTTGTCATGTCAGGTTATAAAATAAAATACAATTAATCAGACCATTTGACAGTAGCCTCATGTGTTGTTGACCATAATGTAACATCTTGTGCCATCTTGATTATATGTTTTTTTAAGCTATCGGAATTTAGCCATTTGTCGGAGTATTGTAACAACAACTTGTGAAAGTAACTCCTGTTGTACCGTTTTACAACTCCCCTTAGACAGAAAGATCTCATACTTGGTAATTGTTTGCAATCATGTATAATTGGTCACTATATAACGTCATTTTGATTTGATGATTTTTATTGGACCTTTTCTATATTTTGGCAATCATACCACAACTAAACGTTTTAATAAACAATCGAATTCCCCATTTATACACTGTGGATAACAATCTAGATTAATCTTGCGAAAACTGTTACATACGTTTCTTTACTTTTTGCTCCACTACGGCTTTTTTTATCATCGAACCTTTTTGTAATTTCTGAATTTCTAACAAGAGATGGCAAGGTTAAAGATGGGACATAAGGTTAAATTCACTGCATACAGAAAAGCTCTCAAATGTCTTAAATAACTATATGACTGATGTAATTATTTGAAAGGTATATAACTATATACAAAAACTAGAGGCTCTAAAGAGCATGTGTCGCTCACCTTGGCCTATGTGCATATTCAACAAAGGACACTCTCCAACATTGTCGACGAGAATAGAATTCATGATAAAATCTCTGTTTTGTTGATCTTGTTTTACTGATCATTTAGTCTGTTTAGTTTCTCTCTATCTTCTTTAATTAGTTTTTGCTCAAAACACAAAAGAGGGTAAAATAATCCTCATTTAAGGGCAAACACCACTTTAAAGAGTGACAGTCTACTAACTGTATCAGTAAAATTTGACTTGTTAGTTGATCTTGCCTTGTGATAATTTTTTGGGATTTAAAGTGTCTATTTATCTATTATAATTTTTATCATATAAGGCAAAACGCAAAAAAAAGGTAAAAATCGTCATTAAAGGGCAACAACTCCTATACGCAGATGTCAGAAGATTTCATCCATTGTGTCGTAATTGTATATCTTGTCTTGCTGATCATTTTATGCTTATTTACGTTTCTATCTATCTATTATTATTTTCAAGACATAAGGCACGCAAAAAAAAAAAAAAAAAATATGGTAAAATCGTCATCAAAGGGCAAAAATTTTAATACGGAGTCGATTGACGATTTCGAAGATGCAGACTTATTTGCAAATCTTTTCTTGCTGATCATTTTTGCAATTTAAAGTTTATTCGATATGAGCTTCCTCTCTATCTATTATAGTTTTCAAGGTAAACCGCAAAAATGAAAAACATATGGTTAAATTAGACATTCAAGGACAATAACTCCAATAAAAAGTCGTCTGACAGTTTTGACGTATATAGACAATTGATAGAGCTCAAAATCCTGAACATTTTTGCTCCGTCAGATTTTCTCTATATATAAAGGTTTTCAAAACAATAGACAAAACTATCATTTAACCCTTATGTTCTATTTTTAACCATGTCGGCCATCTTGGTTGGCAGATGGGGTCATCGGACACATTTTTTAATGCAGACTTATTTGTTAATCTTTTCTTGCTGATCATTCTTGCAATTTAAAGTTTATTCGATATGAACTTTATCTCCATCTTTTATAGTTTTCAAGGTAAACCACAAAAATGAAAAACATATGGTAAGATTTGTCATTTAAGGGCAATAACTCCAATAAAAAGTCGTCTGACAGTTTTGACGTAAATGGACAATTGATATAGCTCAAAATCCTGAACATTTTTGCTCCGTCAGATTTTCTCTATATATAAAGGTTTTCAAAATAATAGACAAAACTATCATTTAACCCCTATGTTCTATTTTTAACCATGTCAGCCATCTTGGTTGGCAGGCGGGGTCATCAGACACATTTTTTAAACAAGATACCCCAATGATGATTGTGGCCAAGATTGGTTAATTTGGTCCAGTAGTTTCAGAGAAGAATATGTTTGTGAAAGTTAACGGACGACAACGGACGCCATGTGATTAAAAAAGCTCACTTAGTACTTTAGGTGACCTAAAAAGGGTTAAAAAACTTAATCATTTGTTTTTAAATCAAAATTTTCAAATTTTAGTGTATTTACTTTTTAAATTTCAGTTGTACGGAATATAATCCCTCAGTACTCTTTAAACTATTATCTACCTCCGTAATATACAAGAGACACACAAATCCAATTCCTAATATTACGATGTACTTTAATTGAGTAACAATGACATTTATCACAAAATTATAGACTTCAATTGGACCTGCTTTGATACTATAACTGCCCTTGAATTTTACTAGATAACATTTTAGTTCGCTATGGAGATTCCGTATATCGTCAGGTTATCGGAATTCCCATGGGGACTAGTTTTGCACCACTTATTGCGGACCTGTTTCTGTATTGTTATGAGTTACAATTCATGACTAAAATCAGCAAAGACCCATCGAAACAACATCTGATTCAAACATTTAATAACACTTTTAGATATTTAGATGATATATTGGCTCTCAATAATGACGACTTCAGTATGAACACTAAAGAGATTTATCCTGCCGAAGTGACTTTAAATAAAGCTAATACTAACAATGAACACTGTCCTTTCCTGGATCTTGATATCTATATCTTTAACGGGAAGCTTAATACCAAACTTTATGATAAAAGAGGTGATTTTTCATTTCCTATTGTTAATTATCCATTTTAGATGGTGACGTTCCTTTGTCACCATATATATCTTATGGTGTTTATATATCTCAACTTGTTCCATTCGCTCGTGTATGTAACAACGTATTTGATTTCAACGAAAGAAATCTATGTATTACTGAAAAATTATTACACCAGGGTTTTCGATATCACAAACTAGTCAAAACATTTACTAAATTTTATCATCGGTACAAGGACATCATTCGTAAATATAAATCAACATGCAGACATCTTATACGTTCGGGTATTTCACATCCAATATTTTATGGTAATATTCTTTACAAAGCACAAAAATGTCTGCATTCACCTCAAAAGCTAACCAAACCTTTAAACAGACTTCGGAAAGGATATAGTTACGATACTGTTGTCAAGTCATTAAGGATTGCATATTTTGGTATTAATATTGATTCACTCATAGGGTCTTTGCATCGGAAATAAACACATTTATTCTAAAACCAGTTATTGGCATGATACGGGTTATGTTCTTCTCATATATTTTATGATGGTATGATACTTAACCCCTTACGGGAGGGATTATACTTGATTTTCATATGATGAAGACATACTCTTTCAATCAGTTTAATTGAGGTCTGGAGCTGGCATGTCAGTAACTGCTAGTAGTCCTTTGTTCATTTATGTATCATTGTCATTTTGCTTAGTTTTTTTTGTTACCTATTCTGACATCGGACTCAGACTTCTTTTGAACTGAGTTATTGGCTAGAGGTATAGGGGGAGGGTTGAGATCTCACAAAACATGTTTAACCCCGCTGCATTTTTGCGCCTGTCCCAAGTCAGAAGCCTCTGGTCTTTGTTAGTCTTGTATGTTTTTTAAGTTTTAGTTCATTTATATGTTTTGGAGTTGAGTGTGACGTCCATTTTCACTGAACTAGTACACTAGGGGCCAGCTGAGGACCACCTCCGGGTGCGGGATTTTCTCGCTGCGTTGAAGACCCATTGGTGGCCTTCGGCGGTTGTCTGCTCTTTGGTCGGGTTGTTGTCTCTTTGACATATTCCCCATTTCCATTCTCAATTTATTCGTTGTCTATAAAAGCAGTATTTATACTCCCTATATAGCGTCCGTCCGTCCAGTCTTGTTAGCGCTCTCAAATGTAAAATTCTTGGCAGATTTTACAAAACTTAAATCATAGGTTTATATCTGCAATGTCTTGGAAAAGTTCAAAAATCAGTGCCGATCAATTATTTTTAAAATAGCTATGTCCCTTGGAATGGACAGGAACCTGTTGTACAGTGGTTGTCGTTTGTTGGTGTGGTTCATAGGCGTTTATCGTTTCTTTGTTTTTATATCGATTAAACTGTTTGTTTTCCTGTTTGAATTGTTCAACACTAGTCATTTCGGGGCTCTTTATAGCTTTCTGTTCGGTGTGAGCCAATGCTCTGTGTTGAAGGCCGTACTTTGACCTATAACTTTTTATACATTGTGACTTGGATGGAGAGTTGTCTCATTGGCACTCATACCACATCTTCTTATTTATATCCATATAAAGTAAAGTTTCACAGACTTCGGAAAGGATATAGTTACGATACTGTTGTCAAGTCATTAAGGATTGCATATTTTGGTATTAATATTGATTCACTCATAGGGTCTTTGCATCGGAAATAAACACATTTATTCTAAAACCAGTTATTGGCATGATACGGGTTATGTTCTTCTCATATATTTTATGATGGTATGATACTTAACCCCTTACGGGAGGGATTATACTTGATTTTCATATGATGAAGACATACTCTTTCAATCAGTTTAATTGAGGTCTGGAGCTGGCATGTCAGTAACTGCTAGTAGTCCTTTGTTCATTTATGTATCATTGTCATTTTGCTTAGTTTTTTTTGTTACCTATTCTGACATCGGACTCAGACTTCTTTTGAACTGAGTTATTGGCTAGAGGTATAGGGGGAGGGTTGAGATCTCACAAAACATGTTTAACCCCGCTGCATTTTTGCGCCTGTCCCAAGTCAGGAGCCTCTGGCCTTTGTTAGTCTTGTATGTTTTTTAAGTTTTAGTTCATTTATATGTTTTGGAGTTGAGTGTGACGTCCATTTTCACTGAACTAGTACACTAGGGGCCAGCTGAGGACCACCTCCGGGTGCGGGATTTTCTCGCTGCGTTGAAGACCCATTGGTGGCCTTCGGCGGTTGTCTGCTCTTTGGTCGGGTTGTTGTCTCTTTGACATATTCCCCATTTCCATTCTCAATTTTATTCGTTGTCTATAAAAGCAGTATTTATACTCCCTATATAGCGTCCGTCCGTCCAGTCTTGTTAGCGCTCTCAAATGTAAAATTCTTGGCAGATTTTACAAAACTTAAATCATAGGTTTATATCTGCAATGTCTTGGAAAAGTTCGAAAATCAGTGCCGATCAATTATTTTTAAAAGAGCTATGTCCCTTGGAATGGACAGGAACCTGTTGTACAGTGGTTGTCGTTTGTTGGTGTGGTTCATAGGCGTTTATCGTTTCTTTGTTTTTATATCGATTAAACTGTTTGTTTTCCTGTTTGAATTGTTCAACACTAGTCATTTCGGGGCTCTTTATAGCTTTCTGTTCGGTGTGAGCCAATGCTCTGTGTTGAAGGCCGTACTTTGACCTATAACTTTTTATACATTGTGACTTGGATGGAGAGTTGTCTCATTGGCACTCATACCACATCTTCTTATTTATATCCATATAAAGTAAAGTTTCACAGACTTCGGAAAGGATATAGTTACGATACTGTTGTCAAGTCATTAAGGATTGCATATTTTGGTATTAATATTGATTCACTCATAGGGTCTTTGCATCGGAAATAAACACATTTATTCTAAAACCAGTTATTGGCATGATACGGGTTATGTTCTTCTCATATATTTTATGATGGTATGATACTTAACCCCTTACGGGAGGGATTATACTTGATTTTCATATGATGAAGACATACTCTTTCAATCAGTTTAATTGAGGTCTGGAGCTGGCATGTCAGTAACTGCTAGTAGTCCTTTGTTCATTTATGTATCATTGTCATTTTGCTTAGTTTTTTTTGTTACCTATTCTGACATCGGACTCAGACTTCTTTTGAACTGAGTTATTGGCTAGAGGTATAGGGGGAGGGTTGAGATCTCACAAAACATGTTTAACCCCGCTGCATTTTTGCGCCTGTCCCAAGTCAGGAGCCTCTGGCCTTTGTTAGTCTTGTATGTTTTTTAAGTTTTAGTTCATTTATATGTTTTGGAGTTGAGTGTGACGTCCATTTTCACTGAACTAGTACACTAGGGGCCAGTTGAGGACCACCTCCGGGTGCGGGATTTTCTCGCTGCGTTGAAGACCCATTGGTGGCCTTCGGCGGTTGTCTGCTCTTTGGTCGGGTTGTTGTCTCTTTGACATATTCCCCATTTCCATTCTCAATTTTATTCGTTGTCTATAAAAGCAGTATTTATACTCCCTATATAGCGTCCGTCCGTCCAGTCTTGTTAGCGCTCTCAAATGTAAAATTCTTGGCAGATTTTACAAAACTTAAATCATAGGTTTATATCTGCAATGTCTTGGAAAAGTTCGAAAATCAGTGCCGATCAATTATTTTTAAAAGAGCTATGTCCCTTGGAATGGACAGGAACCTGTTGTACAGTGGTTGTCGTTTGTTGGTGTGGTTCATAGGCGTTTATCGTTTCTTTGTTTTTATATCGATTAAACTGTTTGTTTTCCTGTTTGAATTGTTCAACACTAGTCATTTCGGGGCTCTTTATAGCTTTCTGTTCGGTGTGAGCCAATGCTCTGTGTTGAAGGCCGTACTTTGACCTATAACTTTTTATACATTGTGACTTGGATGGAGAGTTGTCTCATTGGCACTCATACCACATCTTCTTATTTATATCCATATAAAGTAAAGTTTCACAGACTTCGGAAAGGATATAGTTACGATACTGTTGTCAAGTCATTAAGGATTGCATATTTTGGTATTAATATTGATTCACTCATAGGGTCTTTGCATCGGAAATAAACACATTTATTCTAAAACCAGTTATTGGCATGATACGGGTTATGTTCTTCTCATATATTTTATGATGGTATGATACTTAACCCCTTACGGGAGGGATTATACTTGATTTTCATATGATGAAGACATACTCTTTCAATCAGTTTAATTGAGGTCTGGAGCTGGCATGTCAGTAACTGCTAGTAGTCCTTTGTTCATTTATGTATCATTGTCATTTTGCTTAGTTTTTTTTGTTACCTATTCTGACATCGGACTCAGACTTCTTTTGAACTGAGTTATTGGCTAGAGGTATAGGGGGAGGGTTGAGATCTCACAAAACATGTTTAACCCCGCTGCATTTTTGCGCCTGTCCCAAGTCAGGAGCCTCTGGCCTTTGTTAGTCTTGTATGTTTTTTAAGTTTTAGTTCATT
This sequence comes from Mytilus californianus, assembly GCF_021869535.1. Lineage (NCBI taxonomy): Eukaryota > Metazoa > Mollusca > Bivalvia > Mytilida > Mytilidae > Mytilus > Mytilus californianus. The sequence continues at coordinate 715,617 of NW_026262724.1, forward strand.
TATATGTTTTGGAGTTGAGTGTGACGTCCATTTTCACTGAACTAGTACACTAGGGGCCAGTTGAGGACCACCTCCGGGTGCGGGATTTTCTCGCTGCGTTGAAGACCCATTGGTGGCCTTCGGCGGTTGTCTGCTCTTTGGTCGGGTTGTTGTCTCTTTGACATATTCCCCATTTCCATTCTCAATTTTATTCGTTGTCTATAAAAGCAGTATTTATACTCCCTATATAGCGTCCGTCCGTCCAGTCTTGTTAGCGCTCTCAAATGTAAAATTCTTGGCAGATTTTACAAAACTTAAATCATAGGTTTATATCTGCAATGTCTTGGAAAAGTTCGAAAATCAGTGCCGATCAATTATTTTTAAAAGAGCTATGTCCCTTGGAATGGACAGGAACCTGTTGTACAGTGGTTGTCGTTTGTTGGTGTGGTTCATAGGCGTTTATCGTTTCTTTGTTTTTATATCGATTAAACTGTTTGTTTTCCTGTTTGAATTGTTCAACACTAGTCATTTCGGGGCTCTTTATAGCTTTCTGTTCGGTGTGAGCCAATGCTCTGTGTTGAAGGCCGTACTTTGACCTATAACTTTTTATACATTGTGACTTGGATGGAGAGTTGTCTCATTGGCACTCATACCACATCTTCTTATTTATATCCATATAAAGTAAAGTTTCACAGACTTCGGAAAGGATATAGTTACGATACTGTTGTCAAGTCATTAAGGATTGCATATTTTGGTATTAATATTGATTCACTCATAGGGTCTTTGCATCGGAAATAAACACATTTATTCTAAAACCAGTTATTGGCATGATACGGGTTATGTTCTTCTCATATATTTTATGATGGTATGATACTTAACCCCTTACGGGAGGGATTATACTTGATTTTCATATGATGAAGACATACTCTTTCAATCAGTTTAATTGAGGTCTGGAGCTGGCATGTCAGTAACTGCTAGTAGTCCTTTGTTCATTTATGTATCATTGTCATTTTGCTTAGTTTTTTTTGTTACCTATTCTGACATCGGACTCAGACTTCTTTTGAACTGAGTTATTGGCTAGAGGTATAGGGGGAGGGTTGAGATCTCACAAAACATGTTTAACCCCGCTGCATTTTTGCGCCTGTCCCAAGTCAGGAGCCTCTGGCCTTTGTTAGTCTTGTATGTTTTTTAAGTTTTAGTTCATTTATATGTTTTGGAGTTGAGTGTGACGTCCATTTTCACTGAACTAGTACACTAGGGGCCAGCTGAGGACCACCTCCGGGTGCGGGATTTTCTCGCTGCGTTGAAGACCCATTGGTGGCCTTCGGCGGTTGTCTGCTCTTTGGTCGGGTTGTTGTCTCTTTGACATATTCCCCATTTCCATTCTCAATTTTATTCGTTGTCTATAAAAGCAGTATTTATACTCCCTATATAGCGTCCGTCCGTCCAGTCTTGTTAGCGCTCTCAAATGTAAAATTCTTGGCAGATTTTACAAAACTTAAATCATAGGTTTATATCTGCAATGTCTTGGAAAAGTTCGAAAATCAGTGCCGATCAATTATTTTTAAAAGAGCTATGTCCCTTGGAATGGACAGGAACCTGTTGTACAGTGGTTGTCGTTTGTTGGTGTGGTTCATAGGCGTTTATCGTTTCTTTGTTTTTATATCGATTAAACTGTTTGTTTTCCTGTTTGAATTGTTCAACACTAGTCATTTCGGGGCTCTTTATAGCTTTCTGTTCGGTGTGAGCCAATGCTCTGTGTTGAAGGCCGTACTTTGACCTATAACTTTTTATACATTGTGACTTGGATGGAGAGTTGTCTCATTGGCACTCATACCACATCTTCTTATTTATATCCATATAAAGTAAAGTTTCACAGACTTCGGAAAGGATATAGTTACGATACTGTTGTCAAGTCATTAAGGATTGCATATTTTGGTATTAATATTGATTCACTCATAGGGTCTTTGCATCGGAAATAAACACATTTATTCTAAAACCAGTTATTGGCATGATACGGGTTATGTTCTTCTCATATATTTTATGATGGTATGATACTTAACCCCTTACGGGAGGGATTATACTTGATTTTCATATGATGAAGACATACTCTTTCAATCAGTTTAATTGAGGTCTGGAGCTGGCATGTCAGTAACTGCTAGTAGTCCTTTGTTCATTTATGTATCATTGTCATTTTGCTTAGTTTTTTTTGTTACCTATTCTGACATCGGACTCAGACTTCTTTTGAACTGAGTTATTGGCTAGAGGTATAGGGGGAGGGTTGAGATCTCACAAAACATGTTTAACCCCGCTGCATTTTTGCGCCTGTCCCAAGTCAGGAGCCTCTGGCCTTTGTTAGTCTTGTATGTTTTTTAAGTTTTAGTTCATTTATATGTTTTGGAGTTGAGTGTGACGTCCATTTTCACTGAACTAGTACACTAGGGGCCAGCTGAGGACCACCTCCGGGTGCGGGATTTTCTCGCTGCGTTGAAGACCCATTGGTGGCCTTCGGCGGTTGTCTGCTCTTTGGTCGGGTTGTTGTCTCTTTGACATATTCCCCATTTCCATTCTCAATTTTATTCGTTGTCTATAAAAGCAGTATTTATACTCCCTATATAGCGTCCGTCCGTCCAGTCTTGTTAGCGCTCTCAAATGTAAAATTCTTGGCAGATTTTACAAAACTTAAATCATAGGTTTATATCTGCAATGTCTTGGAAAAGTTCGAAAATCAGTGCCGATCAATTATTTTTAAAAGAATGGACAGGAACCTGTTGTACAGTGGTTGTCGTTTGTTGGTGTGGTTCATAGGCGTTTATCGTTTCTTTGTTTTTATATCGATTAAACTGTTGGTTTTCCTGTTTGAATTGTTCAACACTAGTCATTTCGGGGCCCTTTATAGCTTTCTGTTCGGTGTGAGCCAATGCTCTGTGTTGAAGGCCGTACTTTGACCTATAACTTTTTATACATTGTGACTTGGATGGAGAGTTGATTCATTGGCACTCATACCACATCTTCTTATTTATATCCATATAAAGTAAAGTTTCTTGGTACTAGCTATCGGTTCTCGGGTTCATATTGAGTTTTTATGAGTTCTTTGTGAAAAGTGGGGTGCCGGCCATTCGGCATCGGGAGAGGGAGTAGCAATGGTTGGTTAAATAAAGAAGTATAATTTGGGAACTGGGTAGAAGAAAGGGGAAAATCATAAGAAAGGAGAGTGTTTGCACTATGAACATACACCCTACCAATATATGTACAATGTACCTACATTTTTGATATTTTTGTATTAGCTTAATCATTTATATTTTTCTGTTGACAAAATGCTTAACAATATAAATAACTTTTTAATCTTCTCACCATTAATCTCACAAAACAAAACACTTAAAAATATGAATAAATATCATGTTTATCTAATGATAAAAAATTAAGTAATCCCTTGCTTCAAAGCATTATGAGAGACTTTATAAATATAAAAATCAATTTGCAGGTAAATTGGCCACTTTCTTTATAGAACTATCTACAGCTAACGACAGAAGAGACGAAGTCTCCTTCTACTAAACACTTGCACATTTTAGCACTATTCTTATCATAACATGATCACACTCACTGGCTGGACAATTTCTCCAGATTAGAAAATTTTTAAAAAAAATACAAAAAAAGGTCCTGAAATTATTTCCATGAGATAAAGTTCTATCAAGAATTTTCGATAATCCATAGATAAAAGATTGTTATGGTCCATGGATGGAGGGAGGATATTTTTGTTCCCCCGCGCAACGCGTTGCAGGGGACATAGAAATACCGGGCGTCCGTCCGTCCGATCTTGTTAGCGCTCTCACATGTACAGTTCTTGGCAGAGTTTTATATCATAGATTTATAACAGCAATGTATTTGACGTCTTCGAAAATCAGTGTCGATCAATTATTTTTAAAAAGAGTTATGTCCCTTGGAATTATTGATATTTTCTAATACTCATAGTATTTAAGTGCATATGACATCCTTTTTATGATTTTGATTTACAAATGTAAGTTTTATTGTTTTTTAAGACGCACAACAACATTTTAGCTCATCACTTATTTGCGCTAATGTATTTGTATTTTCTTTAATGTTTTTTAAACATTATACTAAGTAATTCTTTTTAAAACAAGAGGATTCGAAATGGGTCAAATTATTAGAGAAGTATAGTAAGTGTGTATCTCTTGCGAAATTTATGCAAAGGTAGTAAAACATCGTTGCTTTTATTAGAATTCATTGAACCTTCTCGGAATCTTAATAACATTTACCGTACCAATTTTACAAACTGAACCATGTAATCTATTGTACACCTTTTATTTTTGTTTTCTGCTCTAAACTAATTTTTTAGATTCCCTTTTACGCATGCTGAGTAAAAACAGTACCTTTAGTTTCTTTAAAATGTAGAAAAGAAATAGAAAAGTGAGTGTGGCCTGGGGTTGGGGTTAACTAGGATTCTGTAAATGTTTAATGCTAGATATAATTTTCCTTAAATTTATTGACCATGTTGATTAGGATTTTTTTTTTTTTTTTTTTGGCAAAAAATGTTTAGATTGAGACATCTAATTATACTTTACCTTTAGTTTCTTTAAAATATAGATATAATTTTCCTTAAATTTATTGACCATGTTGATTAGGATTTTTTTTTTTTTTTTTTTTTGGCAAAAAATGTTTAGATTGAGACATCTAATTATATGGAACATTTTTCTTGTAACAGGTTACTCGTGTGCAGTAATTGTTTTGGTAAAGAATACTGATTTCAAGAGGTGATAGTAATTTTTCCACTAAAATAATTACCATACTCTTGATTTATAACAGACATATCTTTGAATTTTTTGCTATACAATTTCAATATCTGATTATACTAAAACCTTAACACCTAAAGTGTCTCATTTAAAAGGATTATCTTTTTTGATAAAATCTAGTTTATCTTATGATAGTATTACATGTAACGTAAGGGGACTTTAATTTTTTTAATGAGTTTTGTCAGACCATATAATTTTTTATATACTGTTTAAATTGAAGTTGGAACCAGTAGTTGAGGTATTAGTACCTCAAAAACTTGTCTTCAAGTTTGTTATTGATTTAACATTTACTGTCTTAAATGCAGATAATATGATTACAGTTAAAAGTAAATAAATGTAAGCTATAAAAGCTTTCAATAAGAAAATTCAGTTTGCATTGTTTTATATCATTTATTTGGAATGTCTTTCTTTGAAAATACCCCATGCAATGAAGTAAGGGGTATATAATTTTGACCCTTCAGCTTGTTTATCTGTTATTACGCCAGTCATTTCGATTTCCAGATGATTACTCAAATGACATATAGTGTCACACAGGATGTGATGATGATCCCTGTTGATGTCTATGTGAATACCTCAAAGTTAAAGTTATTGAAAATAGACCAAAATGTGTGCTGAACAGTAATATCTGGATTCTAAATCAAATACTACACATGGGATTGAAATCCTATCAAAATATTTGACACATATTTTGAGAGGTAAATCCCTATTGATTTTGAGGTTATTATGTCTTAAGGTCAAGATCATAGTTGCTAAAAAAAAGTGTAGCAAAGTGCTAAAATCAAATACTACATAAGGGATTGCAATTACACTTAGATATAGTGTATTTTATGATTGTATGATACTAAACCCCTAACGGGAGGGATTTTGCTTGATTTTCGTATGATAATAACATAATCTTTCAATCAGTTTAATTGAGGTCTTGAGCTGGCATGTCAGTAACTGCTAGTAGTCCTTTGTTGATTTATGTATCATTGTCATTTTGAAGTCACTTTGTCTATGGTCAAGGTCATAGTTTGTTAATATATAAATAATTTGTGCAGAAAAGATGTTTCTGCATGATTAACCAGATACTACATATGGGATTGCAAACTTCCTGGTATATATGTGTAAGTCAAGGCAAATCACTTTTGATTTTGGTGTGACTATTTCTACAATCAAGATCAAAGTTTAAAAAAAGACGGAAATTTGTGCATAAAAGCGGTCACATAGAATGGTATTTTTACTTGGATATGTAGTAACATATTATGAAAAGAAGATCTCTATTGATTTCACAACAACACTGGTCTAAGGTTAAGATGATACTAAAATAGAATTTTGTAAGCTTACTCACTTATTATAAATTTTTTTATTGATAATTAATACTATTTGCAAATACTATTTCAGATTACAGATGTTTGGCCAGAGTTGAGACTATTTTACCTGAAGATATAACATGTCCAATTATCAGCAGGTATTAGACATAAACATGTTGAGTAAATAAAGGCAACAGTAGTATACCGCTATTCCATAGTCATAAATCGATTAAGCGAAAACAAATCCGGGTTACAACCTAAAAACGAGGGAAACAACAGAACAAACTAAATACCAGACTGCAACAAAAACAAACGCCAAAATACATAGAAACGGACTATATGATAACAACTGCCATATTCCTGACTTGGTACAGGACATATTAAGAAAAAAAAATGGTGGGTTGAACCTGGTTTTATGGCTAGCAAAACCTCCCGCTAATATGGCAATGTTAAAAAATACTATTCTATGAGTAAAAACATGCATATAACCTAAAACATTTAAAATACTTAAATGATTTTGATACCGGTAATTATTTAAAACCTTAACGAAATTTTTACATAGATTTAGATCGATTGAGCTTAGTACTGATCTGATAAGTCCAGCATTTGTGTCCCCTGCGTCTTCATTTCAGGGGATACGGTAATAGTATCCATCCTTGCGTCATTCCATCATTCCCTCCCTCTGTTCTTTCAACAAATATTATTGTTACACTTTTCACAGAAACTACTGAACAGAATAACTTCAAATTTGGTCAGCAGCTTGACAGTGATAAGCTGTAATATGTGAGCACTTTTGTATATGTCAGATACCTACCATCTGTTTTGCTGATACTTTGAAATTTTCAATTTGTTGAATGAACCTAAAAATTTCAGCCACGTTTTTTTCAAACACTACTAAGCAGAATGTTTTCATCTTTGGTCAGCAGCTCAATAGTGAGGTGAAGTGTGCTTGTGCGCTTGTAAATCTGTCAGACGCCTTCATCCAGTTTGTCTAAACCTGTGTCTCTTGTGGGGAGTTGTCACATTGACAATCATACCACATTTTCTTTTTTTTATATTTGAATTACAAGTTTGGGTATGCTTAGCACAACATTTGCAAAGTTTCAAATGCAAAACTCGTCTATAGGTCAGCATACAATAGGCAGATGTCTTTTTATACTATTTCAAACTCTGAGTAAGGTACTGATTACCTTGCTCACAAGTCTTTCTGGAATAACCATCACCAGTTACATATAAGGCCAAAAGTTATGAAAGTAAAACTATATAATATTTGGGAGCATAAAAACCATTTTTGAAGGGTCAAAATATAGCTTCAATCCTGTCTTAATGGTCTACTTTGCCTGAGGGAGTTTCAATAGATAAACTGAAAGATAATTATTAAGTGTCTTCAAATTTCCAGGATATAAATTGGCTATACATAGTCTTTGGAATGATTCTTATTATAGTCTGTGCATGTTACAGTAATGTAATTGTGTATTGTTTAAGGAGTTATTTTGTAACATGTGTATGAAGAACAAAAATTGATTTTATTTGATCTTTTAAATTGGCATTTCAGAATTATATCATCAGAAGAAACGGATACAGTTTATAAGATACAGTTTCAGCCGGTTACAGGTTCACGTAAGAAAGCAAGAAAAAAGATAAATGTTTAGCTCATTTGACTTAAAGGGTTGATGTGAACCTTTTCATTAGTGTCTGTGGTCCATAGTCAACTAGTTGCCATAAATATTCTGCAAAAAATGTCTAAAAAAACTCTTGTTAATTGATTTTGATCTTGGTCACAATCATCTTTAGCTTGTGTAGTTTCAAAACTGCAGGCTGTAGTCATCAAATGTACCATCATTTTGAAAGAAGGTAATTTGATAAAATTCAACTAATTAAGATATCTTGTCACTGCTATTTAGCTGCAAAACATTGGAAAATGATACATTTCTTTTTAGAATTATGGTTCATTACAGCAACCACTGTCTATCACGCCTGCATCTGTTAGTGGGTTGAAAAAAAATATATATACTGGTTTAAATATTAAAATATTCATTAAAAATTCTAAAAAACCTTTTTGGTAAAAAAAAGTTTCATGAAGCCTTGAAGAATAATGACTAAGAACCCAAGCTCTCTTCAACCTACAGCATCTGAAAATACGAAACTAAAAAAAAGTTCTAAAATTTTACAATCATGACAATGAACCAAATTTGGTGTCTGTTTCATAACCACTTTTTTGTTCCTACGCGCAATGCGTTGCGGGGGACATAGAAATACCATGCGTCTGTCCATCCGGCCGTGTTAGTGTTCTCACGTGTACAATTCTTGCCAAATGTTTATGAAACGTATAACATAGATTTATATCAGCAATGTCTGGGACAAGTTCGAAAATCAGTGCCGATGAATTATTTTTAAAAGAGTTGTGTCCCTTGGAATTATTTTTTATATGGAAAATGTCACTGTCAGTGCTCTCACGTGCACAATTCTTTTTAAAACTTATATTATAGGTTTATATCAGCAATGTCTGGCAATTTCAAAAACCAACAATTTTTTAAAGAATTATGTCCCTTGGAAATATTAATTGTATGAGAGCTTTCAAACTTTCATTTCTCCAAGATATTTATCAAATGATTTGAAAGAAAAGAAAAAAATAATTCCGGGGACAGAAAAAAATATGTGCAACGCGGAGACAATGGAATTTTGTTCTTTTATTATGCTTTGAGGCATTATAATGATACTTGGGATCATTATTGTCCAGTATCATGGGGTGTGTTTCAAGTAATGTTTGAATGTGTGTCTGTAAGTCTTAGGTCTAAAATTTAGCTGAACTTGGTTGTCTAATTGTCAATCATACCACATCTTCTTATTTTTTTAGCATATATATGGATAATGAACAGATATACCAGTTTGTGTCTTTTTCTTTGACTGTTAATAGCCTTAAAGAATACATTGTCAATATAATACAAGAAGTGCTAGAAGAGCAATACAGGCTCCTTGGATTATCTATTAAGGAGTAATTGATAAACATTTATGAGACATCAATCCAAGGGGAAAACCACCAAAAAAATGTCAAGGCCAATGTAAATTTCTTCAAAAATAAACAAATGTCTATACAGTATGTCAGAGTACTTAATTCTTTTGTTTTTGGAGTTTAAAAAAATTGTGAATTAATTATAAAGAAACTATCATAAAAAATCTGCGAAAAAAAAAATATGAAATTACATAAACAACTATTGACAATGATCTTTTCTACGGCATGTCACATGAATATGACATGATTGAATCAGTTGTTTGTGTTTTCACTCCTGCATCTTTTTAATCTCGATAATCGAACTACCAAAAGGTATAGATAGACCTTACACTAACAAGCAGCATGGGAAATGCACTTTACTCCTGTGATTTAACTACATTTAATTAAATGCACTTTACTCCTGTGATTTAACTACATTTAAGTAGTATGTTACTGGAGGTATACATCTACTATACATTTTGCTCATTTGGTTTCTTGAGATATACAGGTAGTAAAACATTTTTCAATTTTGTTTCTGAAAAATTCAACTAGTGAAACATTTTGTTTAGTTGAATATACATGTATACAACTAGTAAAACATTTAGCTCATTTTGTTACTGGATATATATAAAACTAGTAAAACATTTTGCTCGTTTTGTAACTGGATATATATACAAATAGTAAAGCACTTTGCTCAGTTTGTTACTAGATTTATACAACTAGTAAAACATTTAGCTCATTTTGTTACTGAATATATACAACTAGCTAAACATTTTGCTCATTAAAGAAATTTGCACCTGTTCAGTTATAATAATATTTTATTCTTAGGTACCTGGTCAAAGCAGGCTTCAGTTATCTTAATAGTGGTAATCATCATATATACAGGTAAATAGAATAACATTTTACATAAATAAAATAATCGTTATTATCATACTTTACTATCCAAACCACTAATACAATAATTAAGATATTACTGTGAGTTTTTTTTTTCCTTCAAGGAGAATAACACTTTTTTTTCCGTGGCAGATTACGCGTTCACAAAATAATTGTTTTGGAATGTGCGCAAAGGCAAATTATAAATGTGTGGGAATGCTCGCATAGGCCAAATTATAACTGTTTGGGAATATGCGTATAGGCTAAATAACCCTTTGGAACTATTCGTGTATTGAAAATAACTCTTTAAAATTTGGTTCAGATTTGCACGTCAAATGATAACTTAAGCTATTGACGCCATATCGTTTGTTTACATCTTGAAAAAAGACAGCCGCCTCAAGCTTTTGCATATACTTCTTAGATGTGGACAATTACAAAATTTTGAAACAAAAAGATTCAAAAAGCACTCAGCAGGCTACAAAAGTTACTATACTTAAATGAGTATGCAATAAGTATAGACAGAGATCTTGATTTTTTTCTAGTTATAGTCGAAAGGAGTTTTGCAAAATTATCTCGAATTTTTATGTTGAATCAATGAAAATAATATCTATTTATTCAGTTCAGTATAATAATAAAGATATGACCTTCATGAAAAGATAATATTCAAAATTATTAAATCTCGGTACTGACCTCGGTTAAAGTAACCTTTCCACGATTTTGGATATTTACTTTTCATGAAGCCATAATTTTAGATTATATCTCAGTATCATGGCAATATGTTTTATTCCCCCGCCGCGTCGTTTGGTGGCGTTACTTTCACCGTTCTCGAGTTATGTCGCTTTATTTATTGTTATGGTTTTTTGTATAAGATAAACAACTGAATGACTTGTTAACAGGGGAATAACAATTTTGTTTTCACTTCAAAATCTACTATAACTTTGTCTTGAACAATAGCTGGCATCTCTGGGACAAATAACTTGCTATTCCCCTCATTACACGTCATTATCGGTAAGTGTTAACTAATTCTGCTACCATTTATTGGTACGATTGTCCATTGGTGACTTTTTTTCAAATTGGTTGTAAGTTATACTGAAATTTTCATGGTATCTTTTAATTTTGATGATCTACAAATAAGTCATACAAAAGTTCTGATTTATCAATCATCGAAAAAAGCTATTATTCAAGTAAGTATTAAATCATAAAAACAGATCAATATCAAAACCTCATGTTTGCTGTCACTGAATAAGTTGAATTTAATTTATGATGCCAATAATAAAAGTAGGTTCCATTTGAATTCAATCATTTTCATATTATTTGTTCACCAGTTCTGGGACTTTATTGGTAAAAAACTATGGAATTTTCGTATGTCTCAAAAATCTATGAAATCTCAAGTAAAATCTAACTTGTTGGAAATTCGTATGCAAGCTAGGTTTGTTAAAGACATACTGTTTCTGTCTCGCCTAGCGAGATATAGGTGTTCTTTTCCGGTGTCGTCGTCGGTGTCAACAATTGTTTAGTTTCATGTTTGATAGGAACTATTTGTGAGAGACCAATGATATTTTGTATTAAGTTGCATTGCTGTCAGTACATATCAGTGTGACGACTATTTTGATGCCCTGTATCCTAAGTCATGGTCAATTGATTTTGATTAAATTAGAAATTTTCAATGTAATTTTTTTCTGCTTTTGTTAGTTTGATAGAAACTACCTGTGACAGATCAATAATATTTTCTATAAAGTTGCATTACTATCACATGTATCAGTTTGACGAGTTTTTCGAGGACCTGTCCCCGTAGGTCATGAATCAGTTACTTTCAATTAATTAACAATTGAAAATGGTAGGTTTTCTACTTAAGTTAATTTGATAGGAACTACTTTGTATAGACAGCGATATTTTCTATACAGTATCATTAACACTAGTTCATGGTCCAGCGGATTTGAATTAATTAGCAAGTTTGCTGTCCATCGGATTGTCTGTTTCTGAATTTTATGCCGACAGGCGAGACATATTTCTGTGTCTACAGTTTATTTCAGAATGAGATGATTTTCATTCATATGTGTGTTTATTAGGAAAAAAACAAAACAAAACGGTTTTCGAAAAGGGAAAGGTAACCTGTATACGTACTTTGCATACATCATGAAGTTTTATCTTAAATTTTGCCTGCACCGCACATCCAAGAAGCCAGGAATTAAGATGGATTGATTATAACTGAGTACAGACAATGTTGATTCAGTTATATTTATAAATTAATCTGAAGTAGTATTCTGTGGTATCTTTTTGTGTTTCAGTTTTACAGGAATTTATAATGTAATATGACAAATATGTAGGTTATGAAATGCAGTGAATATATCCCACTTATAATTATTCAGTATTCATATGAATAGTGTTTCAAGTATATGGAGCTTTTTTTTCATATTTTAGGATTAGATATTTTTATGTGCAAATATTGATAGTTACTTAGGGAAGCCTTTTAGCTATTAGTTAATTATATATAATGGGGAAAAAATGCTTACTGTACTTTCTTATTATACAAAATCTTTTTCACCTTTTAAGTTCATTCACTCATATTAACTTTCAATCTTTGCCAAAAATGCTAGCATACTGTCAATTCATAAAACATGCAGGAAATCTGCATGTCGATTTCTCTTTTATTCCACACATCACTTTATACATGTTAGAGCAATCAAAACTCCATATAAGAATTTACAAATTGTGAGATTTACCCACCATTTTGCATGTAATTGAGTGAAGTATTCTTTTAATTTGCAAAATCAGCTGTAAATTCACCCCCAAGCACAGATAGAATCGGTTTTTCACCAAAAAATTCTTGAATGTAATTGTTTTATCATCATCCAGGTTACTGTTATTGAATTTTATTCTTTATGTTACTAATTAGGATGGTCATCATGATCCACTATATAACTTCATTCCAGTTTATATGTGTGCTAGCTGTTTTATTTGGGTAATCCACTGAGGAGTCTTTATTTACTCTGCTTATTCAGTAGGCTTTGGGGTATCACAATAGCAATGGCTAAAACAGTTTACCAATTTGCAGTTTGAATTCTTCTCCCACAACTGATCAACTGGTAAAATATTCTAACAAATTGCTTAAGTGAAAGGTTGGTAGTATGAGTGCTTTGAAATAAAAAAAGTATTATTACGGATTACAAATGTGTCGAGTTCTGTGATTGGATAACAACACAGAGATGTCAGTATATATTCAGAAAACTGTCGGGGTATATACGACGTTTTTATCCCCAATTGGAACCTCAAAAACGTCATCATAACACCTGTTACTATGTGACGTAGTCGAAAGCTATACAAAACACTAAGGACTGTCAGAGGCTCACAGAGGAAAAATAATGACATGCATCCGTCAATAATAAATTTTAAATACAAAATCAAGCAACTTACACTTCAAATACTTTAATTTAATGTTTAAATTGTTATTATAAATTATAACATACATGATCAAATTATTTTCACAGCAAATTACAAAATCCTTCACGTATGCGGAACATATCAGGTTGGGTTTTTCAATAATTGTGTTGTAAAAAAACAAAGCCATAAAAAAGGCAACAGTAGTATACCGGTGTTCAAAAGTCATAAATCGATTGAGAGAAAACAAAATCGGGTTACAAACTAAAACCGAGGAAAACGCATCACCTTTAAGAGGAAAACAAAAGAAACAACAGGAACACTGAAGTGCAACAAAAAAAAAACGCCAACATACATAGAAACGAGCTATTTGATGACAACTGCCATATTCCTGACTTGGTACAAGAAAACATGGTGGGTTGAACCTGTTAAATGGCATGCCAAACCTCCCGCTTTATGACAATGTTAAAAAAATATTATATCGCTAAAATGACAACACTACGTGAAAGAAATACAGCACAAACACACGCAAGAACATTCATCACATAAAAACGACTATAATAGTCGACACAACATGCAAACCGCAGAACAACAACGAACATATTCCATCAACGACAAACACCACAGGATATCACAAACAGTGACGCGCTTACGTAACTAACATGAAATCTCAAACTTAATACAATTATTTCACAATACTCGTCCAAACAATTTTTATGACATAGATGTTATGGAAAGGCAATTTTATAATTATTTGGACTACAAACGATAAGACATAACAGATTATCCAACCGAAACCATAACAGAAACATCAAAAATAAACACATACAAACACAAAACGTGAAATCTAAAAACTTTATTGAAAACATTTTCTTAACGGAAAAAAATTGTCAAGATAAAAAAAAGTGCTTTTAAATGGATAACTCAAAATATTAAGACACTATAAACATGTTATGAATAAACATGCTGCATTGTGAATGTTTAACCCTCTTGCTGCCGGAGGGACACATATGTCCATGTTTTAATTTATGCGCGCTTGTCATCATTGCAGTATCTCTTTCAAAAAAAAGACTGAAGATTAAACAGTGTTATATCTTTTTTCAAAGGCTCCCAAATGTAACGGTCATTAGGGCGTGACGTCATATATCGAATGACATCATTGTTGGACTTACTATAATATAAGTCACTGATTTAGAAGGTCAAACTTTGACATGAAAACTTCTATCATAATTAGATTTTATAAATAAGTAGTTCAAAACATTGTTTTGTAGGTCAATATTTTATAGCTTTGTTTTCTAAGAGGAAATTATTGTGTAATTGAGATATTTTCTATAAGAATTACTGAGCTGCTGGCATTAAAGGGAAATATTTTTATTGAGTTATTGTATATTAAAAATTTTATCAAAGATACCAGGCTTATGATTTTGCCTACAAAAGATTCATCAATATGACTTGAATAAAAAAAATTGAAATGCCAGATAGGTACGAAGTTGAAGAGCATTGAGGACACAAAATTACGGCAGGTTTTGCCAAATACTGCTTATAAGTTATCTAATCATTGGTGGTAGAAAATCATTAGTACTTTGAACAATTCAAAGTTTTGCAAAACAGTTAATCTATAATTTTACCATATCAATAAAAATTCATGTCAATACAGAATTGCTGACTACTGGGCTGGTGATACCTTCTTAATTTACAGAGGAATCTGTATGATTTATAGAACTTTGAATGTGTTCCATAATATGTTTTTAACAGATTTTTTTCAAAATTTAATCATCTTAAAAACAAATTTTAGTGTTCTTTTCAGAACAAAGGATAATAGTTTAATAATGGAAATAATGTTACAAACAAATTACTTATAAAATAAAGGAACTTGATATTTGTCAAACAGAACAAAATTTTGTAAATTATTTCCCTTTAATAATAGCAGATAAGTAATTGCTTTAGAAAAAAATATCCAATTTACAATTACGCCCTTACTTGGTGTTGGAAAACAGAGTTTGGATGGAGAGTTGTCTCATTGGCACTCATACCACATCTTCCTATATCTATAAACTATAGATTTACAAAACAATGTTTTGGACTATTTATTTATAAAATTTATTTATGATAGAAGTTTTCATGTCAAAGTTAAACCTTCTAAATCAGTGACTCGTATTATAGTAAGTCATTATTTTGTTTGAAATGCATGACAAAGACATCAACTAACTGGAGCTGGATGGTAAGTATTACTTTTTATATCACAGCACTCACTTCATTTTAACAACCTTTCACTTAAGCAATTTGATAATGAAAGGTAACAGTAGTATACCGGTGGTCAAAAGTCATAAATCGATTGAGAGAAATATTTTACCAATTGATCAGTTTGTGGGAGAAGAATTCAAACTGCAATTTTGTAAACTGTTTTAGCCATTGCTATTGTGATACTCCAAAGCCCACTGAATAAGCACAGTAAAGCGTCTGTTAATTTTAGACTTTCCTGTCAGTTTTGTACTTATGTAGATTACATTACACATAGTCATTGAAACTAAGACAGAAACTTATCAAGTGTGAACTAAGTGAACAAACAAGAAGTGTCATATACACATGTACAGGTACTAAACCATTATGATGTCTATTTTTATTTTTGACCGGGAATGAATCTTTGAGCAAGGAGCTAATGATTTAGAAATTCCAACAGGCACCCAGATCAGCTAATTTGGTCCTCTATTTTTAGAAGGACAGTTGATTTCCTCAAATCACAAATATAGATAAATTACGGAACAAAACTTTATTGCTTAGGGTAAATAAAGCACTCGAAAACAACTATAAGGGTTAAGAACGCTTAGTGTTCACATATATGTAACACTCCCAAACGTATCCATCCCCCAAACGTGTCCGATTCCCCCAAACGTGTCTATTCTCCCCAAACGTGTCCGCAATATTCAATATTGCCCAAACGTGTCCGATTTCATAACCCCCAAACTTGTCCGATAATTGTTATTCGCCAAAACGTGTCCACTGTTAAACGCCAGAACGTCTCACGTCTTTGAGCGGGAATAAAATTGAGAATGGAAATGGGGAATGTGTCAAAGAGACAACAACCCAACCAAAGAGCAGACAACAGCCGAAGGCTACCAATGAGTCTTCAATGCAGCGAGAAACTCCTAAATATACACAAGAAACTAAAATTAAAAATTATACAAGACTAACAAAGGCCAGAGGCTCCTGACTTTGGACAGGCGCAAAAATGCGGCGGGGTTAAACATGTTTTTTGAGATCTCAACCCTCCCCCTATACCTCTAGCCAATGTTGAAAAAAACAAACACACAACAATACGCACAGTAGAACTCAGTTCAAAAGAAGTCCGGGTCCGATGTCAGAATAGGTGACAAAAGAAACTAAACAAAATGACAATGATACATAAATTAACAAAGGACTACTAGCAGTTACTGACATGCAAGCACCAGACCTCAATTAAACTGATTGAAAGATTATGTCTTCATCATATGAATATCAAGTACAATCCCTCCCATTAGGGATTTAGTATTATACCATCATAAAATATATGAGAAGAACATAACCCGTATCATGCTAACAACTGGTTTTAGAATAAATGTATTTATTTCTGATGCAAAGACCCTATAAGTGAATCAATATTAAAGCCAAAATATGCAATCTTTAATGACCTGACAACAGTATCGTAACTATATACATGTATGTCCTAAATGACATCAATAACGATTACGGCAATTCTATGATGGGGAACAATGTTGATGAAGTGGTTATTTATTATCATTAGTTTGTTCAACGCCGGTTGTTAATTATTATCATAATTGCAAATTAAATCTGTAACATATGTATTAACTTTTGACTGAAATACTCATTGTCCAGTTGCAAGCATTTCATGCTGATTTAGAGTGAACATACAAATAATTTTAGTTCAGTTGAATTAATCGTTTACTAAGTGAATTATTTTGTACTATTAAACTCTGATGATGCCTTTCATATCAATCCGAACATTGCACGGCGAGCTTTCCGCAGAATTGAGTTCCCTTTTCAGTCAACAGTTCTGGTATTTTCAAAGCTCTTCAAATCATAAACTGTTTATTAGGTTTTTTAATAAATTTTAGGTTTCGAGCATCACTAAAGACACACAAAAAAGAGACATAACGTCCAGTGCCAAATACTTCATGTATTATTTGAACGACATCATGTTAACAATAGATACTGTTCATAGGTTTTATTATCATACCGGGAATTTTGGATTGGGCCTAAATTTTTACGGTTATTCGGGATTAACACTAGTTGGGATTTTATTCAAAAAAATTTAAGAGCCAGTAAAGACCGCTTATTCTATGACGTCAGTGAGAAACTACTTCAATCTCCGTTATGTAATAGAGGCCGTTTCAAATAAAAGTTGCGGAAATTTAAAAAAAAATGTTGCCTTCCAAAATACAACTGATGGCGCCATGAAAGATAAAATTGCTACAAAGGTTTTAATGCGCAGATAAAGTGTCATGTTCCCGACACGAGGTATCTGATTTAATATCTACAATTTAACTGAGCATGGCTGCTTACATTTACATCCAACAATGCAGAACGGACGCCCCCACTTTTACCCAGGTTATACTGCCGGTTTAAAAAAGACCTAAAGTAATTTATTTATATTTTTTAATGAAATAGTAAAATGGGTATACGTTAATGAAAAAGCAATAACAAAATAACCTACGTATTTATAATATGGACACGAATGACCTATAATTGTTTACTTTTTACACATTGTAATTTGAATAGAGAGTTGTCTCATTAGCACTCATACCACATCTTCTTATTTCTATTTACATCCTGTCCATATTTTGTAATTATATTTTGGTACTGCGCAATATCTTCCTTCTCATGATAGTTCCAGTGAAAGAAAAAAATAAGATTGATATGGACACGTTTGGGGGATTTGGCACGTTTGGGTGTTTATCAAAAAATGAACACGTTTAGGCGTTTATACAAATGACACGCTTTGGCGCCCTTTTACATTAAGACATGTTTTCAGTTCATTGACGTCATGTGGACACGTGTGGGGGAATCGGACACGTTTGGGGGGAAGGACACGTTTCTGAGTGTTACATATATAATTGGGTTCATCTTTGCATTAATTGGGTTTTTTGAGTGCTGAAATAGTTAAATGGATTTAGCTTCTGATTGTTTTGATTGCGTAATCATGCAAATACGCAGCTTATTTGGAGCTGTGAACAATGGTCTTTGTTGACTGTTTATCATGAATTGTTACATTGAGTTACTCACAATCAAATATATTTAGAAGTTAAAAATACAAATTACACAGTCAGTTTTTTACTGAATGCTTTAACATGCGATATTGGTTAATACCTGTTAATGTGGGTTTTCAGATTTGGTCATTTTTCAATATCTCATAGTTATAGATGACTTATAAAAAGAAGGGAATGTAGTTTGATTGTCAATTACACAACTGTCCAACAGAGGCTAAATGACATAGATTTAAGCAACTATAATTCACTACAGTGCTTTCAACAATGAGCAAAACTCAAACCGTCAGTTCTAAAAGGCCCTGATAGACAAAACTTGAATCAATTCAAACGAAAATACCAACAGCCTGTTTTATGACAAAATAATAAACAAAAACATATTACAGACATTAACTAACAACGTCTTCTGAATTACATACTCCTTACTTGGGACAGACACATATAGTCTGTGGCAGGGTTAACATGGTTATGAGCGCTCTACCCTCTGCTAACTTATAATCGTGGTGTAACAGAACACAAGAACATACTGTTAAACTGTAAAACAGCTAGAAATGGCTTAACTTATTATGTTGGCCCAATCACAAGCAAAAAAAAAAAAAAAAAAAAACTCACACAAAGACCGATCTGAAATTACTTACAATTACTGAAAGATAGTTCAATTCAGCAAATTAACAATAGATAAATTATGCTCTCTCAGACTAAAGAATCAATCAGTGCACATTCAATGGATTTAGTGTAAAGACATCATAGATAGTCTGAGAAGGAAGATATTGCGCAGTACCAAAATATAATTACAAAATATGGACAGGATGTAAATAGAAATAATAAGATGTGGTATGAGTGCTAATGAGACAACTCTCTATTCAAATTACAATGTGTAAAAAGTAAACAATTATAGGTCAAAGCACGGCCTTCAACACGGATGTGATTTCCTATTTTTATATAAGAATTATACAGGTACAGGCAAACTTCAAAACCATATCTAAGGCTGACATTATATAAAATATTAATATCGGACTTCTTTTTACAGTTCTCATTGGATTTCTCTTCTGTAGTGGTAAGTCAAGTAACCTATCATAATAAATCCCTGAACAATATTTAAATTGCGTTGGTATGTTTCCATAAAGGGAATCTGTAAAAAATGATCTAGCTATTTTGTGCTTTTCTATCAGTAGCGATAACATCAGTCCATTACTACTGGGGTTGTGGTTCAAGTCTCACTTGAGACATTTGCATAAACGGCAAGTGCATTCAGTCTGCTGGTATGACACAAAGTATATCACTTAAACTTGGTCTTTCAGTTTTGAATTTACATTTATTAATAGACTCAAAATATAAACAAACATAATGCAATTTATAGTCTATAAATAATGGTTTATTTCTAATAATCAATTTTCCATGTGGCCGATGCATTTCATGTGTATTGTGTATGCATATTAACAGTTTGAATCCTTTTAAAAAGAGAGTCCTCTACGAATTTGTTGATCCTTTTAAAGAGAGAGTCCATCACAAATTGGTTGATCTATACGATGTGTCTGTGTCTAAACTAACTAATGACAGTTTTACCACGTCTTAGATTGTGATTTAACATCTATGTCGTCTGTCCGAACGTGACTTATTCCCGAATATGACTGTTTTGCCGAGTGTGAATTTGCATTGCTATACGACGTGTCTCGGTATTTTATACATCCAACATTCATGTATTTATTTATGATATTTCTGTTGTGGCTTCGGTTGGATAATGTGTTATGTCTTATCGTTTGTGGTTAGAATTCTGTACTTTCGGTAGATTTCACATATGTCCTATATGTCAGTATAGTCTAATTTCATTTTTCCATGGATAAAGTATTGTGTTAGTCCAAATAGTTATGACGTCGTCACATCATTTATTTAAAATAGCCTTTCAAAACCGTCATGATAATTGTTTGGACTAGTATTGTGAAAATAATGGTATGAATTTCAAGATTATATATACGTTACAAAAATACGTCCTGTTTGTGATGTCCTGTGCTGTCTGTCTTTAATGGAAGATGCTCGTTTTTATTCTGCGGTTTACATGCTGTAACGACTATTATATTATTTGTTTGTGTGTTTCTCTGTGATGAGTGTTCTTGCGTGTGTTTGTGCTGTATTTCTGTCACGTAGTGTTGTCATTTTAGCGATATTTTTTAACATTGCCATATAAGCGGGAGGTTTGGCTAGCCATAAAACCAGGTTCAACCCACCATTTTTTCTTAAAATGTCCTGCACCAAGTCAGGAATATGACAGTTGTTATCAAGTAGGTCGTTTCTATGTATGTTGGCGTTTGTTTTTGTTGCACTTCAGTGTTTCTGTTGTTCCTTTGGTTTCCTCTTATAGTTGATGTGTTTTCCTCGGTTTTAGTTTGTAACCCGGTTTGTTTTCTCTCAATCGATTCATGACTTTTGAACAGCGGTATAATACTGTCTTTATCTACTACAGACTCCCTAGCGAGATATTACATTAACTGCTGAGTAAGAAGTATAATCACTTATTAACATAAATAAATTATTAACTGTCACAATTAGGAAATGGTAAAACAATTATCATTTGTGTGTGTGAGAATTAATTACACATGTATTTCCCTCTAATATATCTAAGTTTATTTGGTTGTGTCAGTTGGCATTGACTTTTTTGTGGTTCAATGACTAATTAAAATATGTTAAATTCATTTCTAATTTTGTTTGAACTCTGATTTTCATAATAGCAAATATTTTCTTTTGTAAACAATAATTGAAAAAACTTACAGTCGCATTAAATGCGCAAAAGGAGAACATAAATATATAAACTATGCATACAGGAGAACAATATGGCACAATTTCAAAAAGATCTGTCAATAACACTTTCCATGAAGAATAATTTGAAGGGTCTATTAAACCAATGAAAGATTAAGGGATTTTATGAATGATTCTATATGTGGCATCTTTACAATGTCCATATGAGATAAGGATATTTCTTTGAATTTAGCCCCCTTTGACCATATTGAGAAAACTTACACTGGTGTAGAACACTACTTATAAATGTGCATAAAGGAATATTATCTCTGTCCTGCATGTTAAATGGAGCTCTTTCATAGAAGACCTATGCTTTTGCTCAAGTTTCCTATATTTGGAATTTGATATAGACTCAGCCATTTATATTTCAAATATTCTAATGGTATTGCAGGTAAGGGGTATCCGTTTGAGAGTTCACTAACATTCCTTATTTAATTTCAGGTCAGGTTTAATGTTTTGTATTGGGTTTGTATTATCAGAAATTGTTCATCAAAAGTCAAGAACACAATATAAATCTATTGTACGGAGTGCATGTGTCCATCTGACATGGTTCAGTTGACTTTTGCCTCAGTTTCAGGGTTCACTGAGCTTCAAAGTAATTGGAATGTTTTAGGAGATGCAAAATAAATATCAGTGTAATTTTTACAGGCATTGCTACGGAAGTCATGGTAGTGTTTTATTTCTAATGCATTATAACGACTATGCTAACTTGTTATAACGACTTAGCTAACTTGTTATAACGACTTAAGTTTACTCGTTAAAACGACTAAGTTAACTCGTTTAAACGACTTAGCTTACTCGTTATAACGACTAAACTAATATAACTCGTTATAACAACTCAGCTAACTTGTTATAACTACTTAGCTAACTCGTTTAAACAACCTAGCTAAATCGTTTAAACGACTTAGCTAACTCAATTAAAAAACTTAGCTTACTCGTTTAAACAACTTAACCTACTCGTTAAAACGACTTAGCTTACTCGTTATAACGAATTAGCTAACTCGTTATAACAACTTAACGTTTTAACAAGTAAGTTAAGTTGTTCAAACGAGTTAGCTAGGTCGTTTAAACGAGTTAGCCAAGTTGTTTAAACGAGTTAGCTTAGTTGTTTAAACGAGTTAGCTAAGATGTTATAACGAGTTAGCTGAGTCGTTTTAACGACTTAGCCAAGTTGTTTAAACGAGTTAGCTTAGTTGTTTACACGTGTTAGCTTATTTGTTATAACGAGTTAGCTAAGTTGTTATAACGAGTTAGATAAGCTTAGTCGTTATAACAAGTTAGTATAGTCGTTATAAAGACTTAAAAATAAAACTCCACCCTGACACTAATCGACTTCCGTAAATTGCCGATAAGTCTTGTGGGATCTATAATGACATGTGGTATGAAGAACATTTTGTAAAACTGTCATACTTATTGTTGTATCCCTTTTATTTTACAGTTCCACACGTAACAAGCATTTTGCTGACATCAAAGCTTGAACCATCTGTGAAAAGAAAAGAAAATGAATTCTTGATTTTGAATGGAGACAATGTCAAAATAGAATGTAATGTTAAGTCATACATTCCTGTTCGTTCAGTTACCTGGCAGAAAGAAATAGATGGTGAAATTATACATATCACTCCATCTAAGGAAAAATATGAAATGAATTGTGGAAAAAGGCCATCTTTGACAATAGATAATTTTAATGCTGGTGATGAAGGAAAGTACAGATGTATAGTAAGAAATGCTATTGGTCTAAGGAACGAAATGTTTGTTAGCTGTAGAAACTTCATGTCAAGAGTTGGTTGGCTGACAGGATTTGTGACAGTATTACAACATATTCCTGCCTTCCACACCGAAGATATGACATTACATTCTTACGGTATGTTGAAAGTATAATTACTAACTAAATGTTTACTTACATTACAGCTAGTGTTATGCGGGAAAGAGGGGAAAGGCAGGACAGACTAAGGCAGTTGCCTCCCCTCTCCCGCTGAAAGTTGAATGTCGTCACTCTGCTGTTTACATATTTGTTTGTTCACTATTTTACTACGACAATTTGGGGGACTGTCGTTCGCGTTCTTTCGAGGCCTCCTGGTGAATAAAACAAAGATGTCTATATATGTTTATTTCGAGTCCAACCATAAGAGTAAATTAGTCAAAATACATTGATATGAAATAAGAGTTTGATTCTTAAAATGAACTAGAATTAACAATCATCAAAATACTTTATTAATTAATTAAAATAGTTTATCATGATATTTATGGTAACTTTAATAAAGAAAGATTTCTATTATAAAATTGTTACATTCAAACATTACTAAGGTAACGTTTAATTTTTCATTAAACAAAATTTATAAGTTTACGAACCTGGTGAATAAAACAAAGATGTCTATATATGTTTATTTCGAGTCCAACCATAAGAGTAAATTAGTGTTTGATTCCTTAGGGTTTCCTATTTTAAACCCTAAGAACACGTGCTGGTTGGACTTGTTTTATTCACCAATCGAAATGCTTTTTAGAATAATTAACTTTATAAGAAAAGTTTCTATTGGTTAGATCTCTTTTAGCTAATTCACATTTTTATATAATTTGGGGTTACTTTTTTGAATTACTTAATACCTTGTTTTTGTGACTATTAGGGAAATCCGATTATTTGGTTAGATAGAATTCTAGGTGAACAATAGAAAAGAATTAGATATATTTGCTAAAGGAAATACTTCTAAGAGTTTAAGCTGTCAAACCTTATTTATATCGCTAAGTGTCAAATAGGAAGAATTTCACATCTAATACTTATATATCAAAAGTTACATAACATTATAGACTTTCTAATTATATTTTTTTATACAAAAACCTTTAATTAAGAATTAGTTATTTTATACAATTACATGGAAGATTCAGTTAATTTTATTTGAAATATTAAAATGCATTTCTTTAAATATTTTACCTTAATTTACCATCATTATATATCCCTGTTGTTCGACAAAATTGCTCCGCAATTTTACATTCGAATTTATTTCTTTTTAAACTTGTTTGAATTTAAAAAAAACGATTTTTTTTAAAATATTTTCTTAACTGGATTTGACTATATGACTTTGTGGCTTATGATCAGTTTATATTAGATGTATCGGTTAGACAAGTTGTTATGACCAATGACCAAGATGTCTTATTGCGTTTTTGTTATTCTTATTCGTGACTTTATATGACCATATACATGTAGTATTTTATTCAAGTATTTTTTTTTCTTTAATAAAACAATGTTATCTGAAATATTTAACATTCACAGATCTCTTTTTTCTTTATTTTAGGAGCGTTGGTGTTTTTTTTTTTATCATCATTATTATCGTTTCTCTATCACTTATACTTTTGTGGTAAGCCCGCTTTTCTTGGTAGTCTGCTCGAACTCCAAACATACCCGAGTAATTTCCTCTCTCTGGAGTATGCTCATTTTCCTGGGTATTTTGCTCCGACTCCAGAACTACCGCAAGTCATACCCTCATTTTCTATTATATTACTTTAGTCGGATTTGTTGTTTGTTTTACAATGGATAGTTTTCTAAAACATTTGATTACAGTTAAGATTTTACATTATGGATAATGATTTGCCTATGCTAGAATACATTATGTTTGCTTCAATCAAGGTTTTACATGATGACTAGCTAGGTCAACATATTTAGCACTAATTAATTAGGACGTCTACTATTAATTCTTATGATTAAACTAACATTAAATTCTTACATACAGGAACCTTAAAACACATGTTTACTCAACACTTTATCGTAATCGCTATAGAACCATTCAAACTTAAACAATCAACCAACATTTATTTATTTTTACACGTGCATTTCTCATTAAATTACTACTAGTAATTATTTATTTCTCTATATTTTTTCCTTCTAGGACACGTTGCCTAACCTCGGCATTTCTTCTGTTTTTAAGTCATTAAACAACCAACCTCTTCTTACAGATTTTATTTTTTATGTACTTTTCTCTTTTGAAGGTTAAAGTTTAAGGCATTATTTTACGATTCTCATATAAACAAGGGTATTTCTTTCTAGTCTTTGAAGTTAAATGAATTTGAACCGCCTGAACGTTAACTTCTAAGATATATTACATTTCAATATAATAGTTACTGTAAGTTACTTTTTTGTATTTTCTATTCAGTAAACTATAAATATTTTACTAATCATCTTATATTTCTTTATACTTTTTTATCAATCATCACTATTTTAGTAATTATTTGCCATCTATAGTCTTCCAAATTAAATGATTATTTTATCAACACTTTTAATAAAGATATCTGCATGGGCGCTTAAATATAATAATTAATATTCCGTTCATCTTAATTTAGCTTTATCAATGACTCCATATTCAATTTAACCTAATTCTTACATACATTTTTTTAAAACTTTAATTTACTTTTTATCTTATCTTTTTTTTCACCTAATCGCTATTTTATCTATTTTAACTTTTAACTTAAACTTATTTGCTATTCGATTTATTTTTAACATAATCTTTAACTTACTTGCTATTTAAGAAACATTTTTTTTAACCATAGAACATATATACAATATATACACAAATTGTGAAACAATATAGTTAATTTCAAAGTCCACTGTTTAAAATAAAACTACGTCCAAAATTTAGTTCCGTCATGGGCCACATTTCTCCGTTCTCCGTTTTGCGTAATCCTTTCTCCTTTCTCCATTCTCTTTTCTCCTTTCTCCATTCTCCTTTTTCCGTACTCCTTTCTCTGTTCGCCATTCTCCTTTCTGTGTTCTCCATTCTCCTTTCACTATACTCCTTTCTCCTTTCTCCTTTCTGCTTTCTTCGTTCTCCTTTCTCTATTCTCCTGTCTCCGTTATCCTTTCTCCATTCTCCATTATAACATATATTACGTATTTCTGTATCTTTTCCGACGTTGAGAATACAAGTCCGTTGGATATTATTTTGTATGGGAAACTTATCAGTTTACAGGTACCGTGGATCTTTCCACTTGCCTCCACCATTTCTGTTATGCGGGAAAGAGGGGAAAGGCAGGACAGACTAAGGCAGTTGCCTCCCCTCTCCCGCTGAAAGTTGAATGTCGTCACTCTGCTGTTTACATATTTGTTTGTTCACTATTTTACTACGACAATTTGGGGGACTGTCGTTCGCGTTCTTTCGAGGCCTCCTGGTGAATAAAACAAAGATGTCTATATATGTTTATTTCAAATCCAACCATAAGAGTAAATTAGTCAAAATACATTGATATGAAATAAGAGTTTGATTCTTAAAATGAACTAGAATAAATTATCATCAAAATACTTTATTAATTAATTAAAATAGTTTATCATGATATTTATGGTATCTTTAATAAAGAAAGATTTCTATTATAAAATTGTTACATTAAAACATTACTAATGTAACGTTTAATTTTTCATTAAACAAAATTTATAAGTTTACTAACCTGGTGAATAAAACAAAGATGTCTATATATGTTTATTTCGAGTCCAACCATAAGAGTAAATTAGTGTTTGATTCCTTAGGGTTTCCTATTTTAAACCCTAAGAACACGTGCTGGTTGGACTTGTTTTATTCACCAATCGAAATGCTTTTTAGAATAATCAACTTTATAAGAACAGTTTCTATTGGTTAGATCTCTTTTAGCTAATTCACATTTTTATATAATTTGGGGTTACTTTTTTGAATTACTTAATACCTTGTTTTTGTGACTATTAGGGAAATCCGATTATTTGGTTAGATAGAATTCTAGGTGAACAATAGAAAAGAATTAGATATATTTGCTAAAGGAAATACTTCTAAGAGTTTAAGCTGTCAAACCTTATTTATATCGCTAAGTGTCAAATAGGAAGAATTTCACATCTAATACTTATATATCAAAAGTTACATAACATTATAGACTTTCTAATGATATTTTTTTATACAAAAACCTTTAATTAAGAATTAGTTATTTTATACAATTACATGGAAGATTCACTTAATTTTATTTGAAATATTAAAATGTATTTCTTTAAATATTTTACCTTAATTTACCATCATTATACTAGGATACAGAAATTTTTCACACAGTTTTGGGTCATTTTAAGAGGATTTGAAAGTTGTGGTTATTTTAATCAAACTGATCAAACTCTTACCATAAATCACAGCATAAACAAACTTCTATTTTCTACGATTTAAACAGCAGGAAATTTCTGCCCTCTTTGTGAAAAACTCAAGAATGATTTGTCAAATGCAAAATTTGAAAATTGAAAGATTTAAATGAATAAAATTTTCAAATTTCATGTGAATCAAGCAGGCTTGTTTTAATTTGAAAAAATAAAAATAGGAAGTTTCAAGTTAATCATAGATAAAAATATTTATCCGGATTCATCTACAGATTATGGAATAGCAGGAAATCATTGTACTATTGAATTTATTCCTTGTGTTAACCAAAGTAGTTACAATTTTCATTGAAATTATTTTTTTTTGTATATACGCCCGGATTTGTTTAAAAAGTCAGTTAAGTATAATCTATCCAGCACTATAATTAAAAGCTATTTGGGATAGGGAGGAACTTTGAAAAGCCAAAAATGATCTTCATAAGAATTTACAAATAAGTCGATATTGCAGAAATCTTTTATTGACTCTTTAGAGAAGTTATTGCCATTAAATGACAATTTTTACTAATAGTTTGTTTTTTCGTACATTATCTAGAAAACTAGAATAGATTGATAGAAATTAAAGTAGCAAAAATGTTCCCCCCCTCCCTGGGATTGCACTTTTACACTCTATAGAATCTTAAAAAAAATCATTGAAGCACACCATCCATAGATTTATTTTGTTTGCAATAAGCAATATATAGGAAATTTTCGTCAGTTTTCTCTACAACTATAAGTCACAACAGACATAGGCTCTTAGTATGTTATAGCTAGCTTTAGATCATGTATACCCAATTCAGACCCGTTTTATATTTACTTCAATTTTTACTGACGGTGCATTTTTAAGGTGTGTTATAGCTCCGTGAGCATAGGTCATAACAGAGTCGACCTCCTATGTCCACACTAACTCCTAGTTGATTTTATCCCTATGTTTTATTTAAAGTAACAGCAGCTTGAATTTGTCGACAGGCTGAGTCACTAGTATATAACTTTGAATGCAAACACCTGAAGGAAGATTAATATCAACTTTGCTTTAAATTGGCATTACATATAGTGATTTCTGGAAAGATTTTTGAAAAAGTTAGATCAAAGTGTGTCCTTTATGTAAATTATCATCTAATTTGCATAAATTGGTAAAACCAACAAGGCAGTTAAAGTCATCAACCATTCTCAAAATATTTTTCATAAATTAGAGGAGACACGATTTTACATTATAATTTTGGAAATGGGCAAATGGGGATTGCAGGTTTTTTTATACGACCGCAAAAAATTTGCGTTCGTATAATGATATCATGTCGTTGTCGTCGTCATCTGAAGATACATTGGGTTTCCGGACTATAACTTAAGTTTAAGTGAATGGATCTCTATGAAAATTTACCAGAAGGCTCAATACCACAAACGGAAGGTTGGGATAGATTTTGGGGGTTATGGTATCAATAGTTTAGGAATTAGGGGCCAAAAACAAGCATTTTTGTAGTTTCCGGACAATAGCTTATTATAAGTGTATGGATCACTCTGAAATTGTACCACAAGGTTCCATATCACAAAGGGAAGGCTGGGATGGAGTTTGGGGTAATTGCCCCAAACGTTCAGGAATCAAGAGCAAAAAAGGGTCCAAAAACAAGCATTTTTCGAGTTTCCAGACAATAACTTGTGTTTAAGTGTATGGATCTCTCTAAAATTGTACTACAAGGTTCCATACCACAAAGGGAAGGCTGGGATTGAGTTTTGGGGTAATTGCCCTAAATGGTTAGAAATTGGGGTCAAAAAGGGGGCCAAAAACAGATATTTTTCTAGTTTCCAGACAATAACTTGTGATTAAGTGAATGGATCTCTCTAAAATTGTACTACAAGGTTCCATACCACAAAGGAAAGGCTGAGATTGAGTTTGGGGGTAATTGTCCCAAATGTTTAGAAATTAGGGACAAAAAGGGGCCAAAAACAAGCATTTTTCTAGTTTCCAGACAATAACTTGTTGAAGTTTAGGAAACTCTCTGAAATTGTACATTTTTCCTGAAAAGAATCTTCAAAATTTAAAAAAAAATTTAGGGGGAGGTTTCAAAAAGTTCGGGGGGAGGGAGGGATTTTTTCAAATCTTTTTTAGGGGTTTCATATTCTTTCTTCAAAATTTTTGAAATTTCCAATTTTTAAAAAAAAAAATTTTAGGGGGGGGGTTCATATATTTTTTGGGGGGTTTCATTCTTTTATCTTCAAGATTTTTCAAAGTTTCAAATTTCTTTTTTTACATTGATTATTTCTGATTTATATATAAAAGCAACAAATACTGATATGGCAGGAGATACACACCAAACAGGGTGTGTAAATTATTATATATAACATAATAACCAAGTATTGTGTAACAGCACAGTATTGTGCGATAGCAAGAAATCTTCAATTAAAAATAAATACAAATCTTTTAAACAATTTCAATGGGATTAATTTAAAGTCTTTAATTTTTGGGATTCCAACCTTGTGTTACTATTTTGGATATTGGGCCCCATTTTTAAATTGGTCTACATTGAGGTCCAAGGGGTCCAAAATTAAACTTTGTTTGATTTCATCAAACACTGAATTATTGTGGCTCTATGATATGCTGAATCTTATTGTGCATTTAGATTTTTTATTTTGGGCCCTGTTTTCAAATTAGTCCATATTAAGGTTTGAAGGGTCCAAAATTAAACTTTGTTTGATTTCAACTAAATTTAAATTTTTGGTGTTTTTTGTATTTGCTGAATCTAACCATGTTGTTAGATTTTGGATATCAGACCAAACTAGGTAAATTAAATGTCCTATTTCAAATTTTTAAGATCTTTGACCACATTCATTTTGTGTCAGAAACCTATATTATGTCAAAAATTTGATCACAATCCAAATTCAGACAGTATCAAGCTTGAATACTGTGTCCAAACTTGCCCCAACTGTTCAGGGTTCGACCTCTGCGTATCAGACTGCGCTCGATGAAGCATTTTCTTTCCTCTTATTATTAAACAATGTTCATGTTTACCGGCAAATTGTACTATCCAATAGCTATTTATTAAAGCAGAGTCTATAATTCCCAGCCATAAAGAACTGAAGAGACAATGAGTTTGAAAGTGTGTGACCCGGAATTTGACTTTTTTTATATGTTTTGGACTAAAATTTTCAGCCTTAAAGATTGCTTACCCCATAAATCCTTTGCTTTCCTGTTGTACTATGCAATAGATATTTATTAAAGCATATCTATAGTCCCTAGCCATAAAGAACTGCATAGACAATGGTTTGGAAAGGGTCCCCCTAATATGCATTTTATAGAATTTGAATTTTTCCATGTTTCGGACGAAAATTTTCTGCCTTTAAGAATGCGTACCCCAAAACTTCTTTGTGTCCAGAAAGAAAAACCATGTGTCCAGTATGCATATATGCGCCTAGTACTATTCAATAGCTATGTATTAAAGCAGAGTCTATAGTCCCTACCCATGAAGAACTGTCTGGACAATGGGTTAGAAAGTGGGTACCCCTAATGCCTTGTTTATAGAATTTGACTTTTTTCCATGTTTCATACAAAATTGTTGGCCTTTAAGAATGCTTACCCTCAAAATTATTTGCTATCCCATTGTAGAAATATCCAGTAGTTATTTATTAAAGCAGAGTCTTTAATTCCTAGCCATAAAGAACTGACAAGACAATGGCTTGGTAAGTGGGTACCCCTAATGTGCATTTTATAGAATTTGACTTTTTTCCGTTTGGACGAAATTTTTCTACCTTTAAGAATGCTTACCCCAGAATTTTTTTGCTATCCCATGTAGTACTATCCAATAGCTATTTATTAAAGCAGAGTCTATAAACCATTGCCATTAAGAACTGACAAGACAGTGGGTAAGAAGGTGGATACCCCTAATGCACATTTTATAGAATTTGCCTTTTTTCCATGTTTCGGACCTATTATTTTGGTTCATACTAATTGTTTTGCCAGAATTTGGATACGTTTATACTATTATATAAAATATAAATATAAATATATTTAAGACATCTCAAATGTGAATTACTGGTCAAGTATGAATTTCAAAGTTGCAAGTTTTTGTTTTGACTCAATATTGTGAGTTGTTATGTCGTTAACAATTTTAAAATGTAACAAAAATGAATTCTGATGTAAACAGAAATTTTATTGATGGCAATAGATGTTAAGATAAGTTTAAAATTGATTTTATACATTTAATTTGTAAATATCGGCTACAATTGTGAATGAAGTAGTCACAAGAAAAAAAAAATGTATTTTTGTTATTTTATGTTGCTATGTATTCAAGTATTGAATTTTGAATTTTTTAGTAAAAAATATTAGTAAAAAAATAGCAAAAATGAGTTCTGAAATTGTATAGAAAAATAAAATAGTCGGTATTACATGTGAAAATGAATTTAAACAATAATTCTATAATTTAGATACAATGAATAAGCGTTGATTCTTGAAAAGAAACCATGAGCCCGGAGGGCGAATGGTTTGTTTTTCATGAATCAACGCTTATCCATTGTATCTATAACTTAAACTATTGTGTTAATGTCTTTTCAAATTTAAAGCCTTTTCCTAATTAGAAGGTATTGTAAGTGAGTTTAAATAACCATGGTATCATGTTCAACGATGCATTACTAAATATAAGATCACAACTAATTGGTTAAAAAATACAAATATAACACAACACGTCTGCCTTTAAATTATCAGGCATCTGAATATTATCTGTGTTTACAAAATAAGACATATTCGAACTTATTTCTAATAAAATTGCGAATGGAAATGGGGAATGTGTCAAAGAGTAAACAACCTGACCAAAGACCAAAGAGCATATATAAAGTATATATAATAAGTATGTTACCGAAATTTCTAGCATGAAGCCTAATTCTAGGCACATCACGATTTACTCGCATAGGAATTTGCGAAAAAACATTTGTAAAATTATGTAGTAAAACAGATGAAATCTTACTATATTTATAAAATAAAAATGGACAAATAGAATGTAATCATTTTCGTTTCAAATATGTGAAATAGCCAATAATAATCCAAAAATAAACAATAAAACTCGCTATTATTACAAAAATATCCACAATTACATACAAATTAAGAAAAAAACCCAGAAAAACTAAAGAATAGGGACAACAAAGTGAATACAGGGATTTGAACCTAAACCGATCCCTACCTTTAACATGACGCTTTAACTCATTGATCTTAACCATGCTAACCCCGCGGCTACCAACTTATACTATACGATTGCCTATTATGTATATATAAAGGTACAAGCCCTGTGTGTCCGTTGTACCGATGTATATAATATGTTCATTTATATATATAAAATAGACATATAAATTGTAACCAATTGGTAGCCGAGAGGTTTTGTCGATATATTGATGTCAGTCACACATAACAGATTTCAAGGACGGGTTCGATTCCCAGTGAAGGCATATAAAAATTACTAAAATTAAAGGTAAGTTTTTAAATCCATTCCATTAGTGAACAGAAATCAGTAAGTAGCTAATTCAAACTTAATGAAATTGGGCACACAAAGGAAACAATAATTTGGTGAATCCATTTCAGCGACAGATTTATAAAGCGTTGATTCTAGAAAAAGAATCCACGGTAAATGAATAGGCTGACGTCACGACAATGGTTTAAACATTTTTATACGCCCGTCAATTAATGTCCGGTGTCCGTCCGTCTGTCCGTCTGTCTGTCCGTCTGTCCGTCTGTCAGTCTGGCGTAAACATGTCGCACCGTAACTTGAGAATGACTTATCCAAATTTCATGAAACTTAAGATAGTTGTTTCTTATGATAATCAAACGATCTGTATACTTTTTGGTGAAAAAAAGATTAAAACTTTTTGAGTTACGGGACTTAGTAACTAAAACAGGTGTGTGTTTTTTTTTCACATGTCGCGCCGTATCTCAAAATCAATTTATGATTATTGCTTAAAACTTTACACACTTCTTAGTTATATTAATCTTAAGATCTGTATACTTTTTGGTGATGATTCAAAATTTTATTTTAGAGATATTGAGTATTTTGTTAAAAAAGGGGGAGGGGTTTTTCACATGTCGCGCCGTATCTCAAAAACAGTTTATGATTATTGCTTAAAAATTTACACACTTCTTAGTTATATTAACCTTAAGATCTGTATACTTTTTGGTGATGATTCAAAATTTTATTTTTGAGTTATTGAGTATTTTGTAAAAAAAGGGGAGGGGTTTTTCACATGGCGCGCCGTATCTCAAAAACGATTTATGATTATTGCTTAAAATTTTACACACTTCTTAGTTATATTAATCTAAAGATCTGTATACTTTTTGGTTTTGATTCAAAATTTTATTTTTGAGATATTGATTTTTTTTTTTTTAAAGGGGGGTTTTAACATGTCGCGCCGTATCTCAAAAACGATTGATGATTATTGCTTAAAATTTTAACACACTTCTTAGTTATATTAATCTAAAGATCTGTATACTTTTTGGTTTTGATTCAAATTTTCATTTTAGAGATATTGAGTTTTTTGTAAAAAAAAAAAGGGGGGGTTTTCGCATGTCACGCCGTATGTCAGAAACTATTTATGCTTATTGCATAAAAATTCACACACAAGACGACGGGCGTATCATGCACTCATGGCGCAGCTGTTTATTAAGGTATGAAATGAGTAAGAAAATGGCAAATGTGGGATAAAAATGCGTAAATACGAATAATACCATGGACTAAGTATATCGCAATTTATTAGAATCGTCAATACGATTTTTCTTTTGAAATTGCTATTTATAGACCCTTAAATGTGAGTTACAAAATCGAAAATCTTCAGTTATGAAGTTTTAAATAGAAGTTGCATTGACGGTTTTCCATGAGAAAATTGATTTTACATCAAAAGTCTTACTTTTTTAGTGTGAGTTTAAAAATTGCAAATGTGGGTTAAATAGGCATTAATATAAATCACATCATGGACATATCAAATAATATTTTGTTTGACTCGTCATCATGATTTTTTTAACGTAAATACTAGTTATAAAACTGTAAATATGAGTTAGAAATCTCTAAACTAAAGTTAGAAATTTGTTAATGGAATATATATAAAAATCTTTGATTTAATATATACTAGAAGATACCCGCGAAATCGTGGTACAATTGGGCAAGTGTTGAAACAAAGAGTTTATTGAATTTCCCGGGCAGTAAGTCGACTGAGCATACGCGAAAGCGTATAAGACATCGATCGATAACTGTCTCCGAATTTAGATATTTTCTCAAAAATTGTCGTTTTCTGTGGAAAAAGATTGTTTCAAAGACAAATTTAGGAAGTACAAAACACTACATTTATACGTCATAACACAAATATTTCCGACTTTGTATGGTTTCAGAGGAGTTGCGGCTCAATGAAATCGGTCTCTGCATTTAGTAGTGTAGAAGTCTTTTTTTTCGAACAAAAAATTCAAAAACCATGATTTTGAAAAAATAAAATTGTCTCTCAAGAAGTTTTCCAAATGCAATTGCAGGATAGCTTTTTGTAATGAAAATTGCTGGATAGCTTGGCACATAGCGTTTTGTGCCTTGGTGCAATGTGGTGTATGTGACACAGAAAAACTGGGTGTCTATTGTCTATGCCTATATCTTATGGTCTGGTAATGGCTCCCAGATGTATAGTTCTTGTCAGATATATATATTAAAGTATTTCTGTTTCTATTTCCTGATATATTATTAAACAGAATGACTTCATCTTTAGTCAGCAGCTGGACAGTGATGAGTTTTATTGTGATTTTTTTAGATCTGTCTGCCCATTCTTTGGATTTGTCAATACATTGAATGAACTAATACTTTTCGTTATACATTTATCCCTAGTTAATACTACTGAATAGAATAACTTTTAGTCCACAGGTTCGCATTGATGACATGGATTAGTGTGATTGCTTTTTAGACACCTTATTGTATTTTGAAACTTTGCAATACTAGTGGTGATAAGCTTAGCATGATAATGTGTGCTTTTTTGTTGGAATTATTGCCCTTGAATAGATAAAATATGTGCATTGGCAGGAAACTTTGATAAATATATAAAAATCTATCAGCTTAAAGAATTTATAAAATGTATTAACTAAGCATCGACTACAAGGACTATGATGCTTTTGGTGACCAGATGTGGTAATAAATCAAGATGGAACATGATGAATTGTGTACTGTTTATTTACTTCAATATCTGTAAATGAAATATAAATATTCTTTGAGCTTCTAAATATTTAGTTTCTTGTTTTCAGACATTGATCTACAGTCAAAACCAACTGTATACAATGTTTATAAAGGAGATGATATAACTATGGAACAGCATTCTGATGATCAACAGAAACTGATAGCAGTCAAATGGTTTAAAAAAATTGACATATGGACAGAGCTGGACATTAGTAATGAACAGTTCAGTGGAGGTGTCCCTGATGTTCCATCTCTGACTATAAAGGTCACAAGAATAAGAAATGCTGGAAAATATTTATGCTTGCTGATATATGATAATGGAGAAACACAGAAGGCTTTATTTAAACTGAAAATAATACCTCAAGGTATGTATGGTCATTTGGTTTAACATAGAAATTTATATATGAAATACTTAAAGGTTCATAAAGAGTGAGAATTGGATATCAACTCAAGTTATTTAATTTCAATATGATAATGAAGAAGCCTTTGTCAAGTTTATCATTGCTATTTATTTTAAAGAAGGAGAGTTAATATCAAGTGATATCCAATTCTCAACAGTTGCCATGGTTGTTAAACCTATTCCTCTTAATGATAATTATTTTCTTTGTGTTTAATTGAAAAGTCTGTGACTTGATGATCTCTTCTTTTGAACATATTTAAAGCTTACTTTACATAGAAGATTATTTTTTAGTAAGTTGCATTTATTTCCTTCTTGTTCAAGACATTTGGATGAATCTGAACGAGTGCAACTTATAATAATAGTAACCCAATTTGTAATTGCAACCGTAAAACTTATCTAGTGTCATTTTAGTTGCCAGCTCTTCCTTGCAATGTTCTCTGTACCTATTACATAATTGATATTTACATGGGCAAAACGCAGGTGCCACATGTGCATTAGAATCTGCTAACCTTTCCAGAGAACTTGAGATCCAGATTTTTAATAAGGTTCATGTTGCTCAGTCGTTAATTTTCTATGTAGTGTTTTAAAGTTTGCTTTTTGTCTTATCTTTGTTTTGAGCCAGGAAAGAGGCAGTCCGAAACAGGCTTATTGGTGGTGTCAGGTGCACAGATGAGCAAGCCATCGGTAAAAAGTGTGTAGATCATTTGTGCAATCACTCCTACGGTTATTAACCCAGATCCCTGAAACTTTACAGGAAGATTAAGTTGTGCACCTGCTGTTAATGAATTGTTTGATGAATTTTTTGTCATTTGTCTTGACTTGAGAATTTAATTAGTCATTTTACAGCAAAATCTATGAAACAGGGTATACATTTTGTGTAATTAATGCAACTCCTTTAACAGTTTTTGACCTAGATCCCTTAAACTTCACTGAAAGATTGCACATAAGTTAAAGTGATGCACCTGCTATTATGGAATTGTTTTTATGATTTTTTCTCATTTTTCAAGACTTTGGAAGTTGTCATTTTCAGCAAAATTTATGAAAAAGAGTACAAGTTTTGTATAAAAAACAACACCGATCCCTAAAACTTTACTGGAAGATTGCATATATGTTGAAGTTGTGCCATTTGTTTGCCATTCATATAGTTATGGTTCTTGAAGTACTACTTCATGTCTTTTTTTATGCAATAACTTGAGAATGGTTGATTCAATCAATTTTCACACTTTTTTATTATTTTCAACTTTTGATGTCCCTTTGGTATCTTTCGCCTCTCTTTTATTATTTACCAATAATAGGTCAAGTAAGATGTTTACAACTTTCAATTTTAGTGTTCAGAAGTTTTTTTTTTTAAATGATAAAAAAAACGGCATCAATGTCGTTTCAGTTAAATAAATTAGAGATTATCAATCCTTCCTAAATTTTATAATTTTGTTTTTGTCATGAAGAGATAAGGGTCAGGTTCCATATGGAGATTTTCATGTTTGCTATTTATGAGTTCTGATCTTTGATTGATTAAAATTGGAGCTTCAATGTAATTATACTTTTGTGATAACTTGAGACTGTCCAACATTTTTAGCTCACCTTTCCAAAGGAAATGTGAGCTTTTGCCATCATTTGGCGTCTGTCGTCGTCCTTCCGGTGTAAACTATTTCAAACATCTTCTCCTCTAAAACTACTGAACCAATTCCAACCAGACTTAAGCTGAATGATCCTTAGGGTATCTAGAATAAAGTTTCTGTTTTATTTTCTGTTTCATCAAAAAACATGGCCGCCATGACTAAAAAGAGAACATAGGGGTAGAATGCAGTTTTTGGCTTATATCTCAAAAACTAAAGCATTTAGAGCAAATCTGATATGGGGTTAAACTGTACATTAGGTCAAGTTCTATCAGCCATGAAATTTTCAGATGAATCTAACAACCCATTGTTGGGTTGCTGCCACTAAACTGGTAATTTTTAGGAAATTTTCCAGTTTTTATACGACTACAAAAAGATTTCGTATAATGCTATCATGTCTTCGGCGTCGTTGTCGTCCGAAGACACATTTGGTTTCCGGACAATAACTTTAGTTTAAGTGAATGGATCTCTATGAAATTTACAAAAAGGTTCAATTCCACAAACGCAAGCTTATGATTGATTTTGGGGGTTATGGTACTAATAGTTTAGGAATGAGGGGCCAAAAAGGGGCCAAAAACAAGCATTTTTGTAGTTTCCGGACAATAACTTGTGTGTAAGTGTTTGAATCTCTCTAATATTGTACCACAAGGTTCCATATCACAAAAGGGAGGCTGGGATTGAGTTTGGGGAGTAATTGACCCAAACGTTCAGGAATTAGGGGCAAAAAAGGGGCCAAAAACAAGCATTTTTCTAGTTTCCAGACAATAACTTGTGTTTAAGTGTATGGATCTCTCTAAAATTGTATTACAAGGTTCCATACCACAAAAGGAAGGCTGGAATTGAGTTCGGGAGTAATTACTCTAAGGGTGGGGGAGGGGTTCAAAAAGTTTGGGGGGCGATTTTTTTTCAAATTTTTGTGGGGGTTTATATTTTTTTCTTCAAAATTTTAGAAATTTGAAAAGCTTCAAGAAGAAATCTTCAATTGCACAGTATTGCGCAATAGCATAGTATTGCGCAATAGCATAGTATTACGCAACAGCACAGTATTGCGCAACAGCACAGTTTTGGGCAAAAGAACAGTATTGCGCAATAGCAAGAAATCTTCAATTGCACAGTATTGCGCAATAGCACAGTATTGCACAATAGCACAGTATTGCGCAACAGCAAGAAATCTTCAATTGCACAGTATTGAGCAACAGCACAGTATTGCACATTAGCACAGTATTGCACAATAGCACAGTATTGCGCTGTGATATTGCGCAATAGCAAGAAATCTTCAATTGCACAGCATTGCGCAATAGCACAGTATTGCGCAACAGCACAGTATTGCGCAATACTTGAAAATAAATACAAATCTTTTAACCAATTTCAATGAGATTAATTTAAAGTCTTAAATTTTTTGGGGTTCTAATCTTGTATTACTATTTTGGATATTGGGCCCTATTTTTAAATTGATCTACATTGAGGTCAAAAGGGTCCAAAATTAAACTTTGTTTGATTTCATCAAACACTGAATTATTGTGGCTGTATGATATGCTGAATCTTATTGTGCATTTAGATTTTTATTTTGGGCCCTGTTTTCAAATTACTCCATATGAAGGTTTGAAGGGTCCAAAATTAAACTGTTTTTAATTTCAACTAAATTAAATTTTTGGTGTTTTCTTATATGCTGAATCTAACCATGTTGTTCGATTTTGGATATCAGACCATTCTATGTAAATTAAATGTTCCATTTCAAATTTTTAAGACCTTTGACCACATTCATTTTGTGTCAGAAACCTATATTATGTCAAAATTTGATCACAATCCAAATTCAGACAGTATCAAACTTGAATATTATGTCCAAACTTGCCCCAACTGTTCAGGGTTCGACCTTTGCGGTCGTATCAGGCTGCGCTCAGCGAAGCATTTTATTGGTTATTATCTTGAATATTATTATAGATAAAGATAAACTGTAAACAGCAAAAATGTTCAGCAAAGTAAGATCTACAAATAAGTTTATATGATCAAAATTGTCAATTGACCCCTTAAGGAGTTATTGCCCTTTAAGGACAATTTTACACAATTTGTTTATCATGTTTTCTAACTTTAAAAAATCTTCTCCTCTGAAACTACTGAACTAAATTTAACCAAACTTAAGCTGAATGATTCTTAGGTTATCTAGAATAAAGTTTGTGTTTTATTTTCTGTTTCCTCAGAAAACATGGCCGCCATGGCTTAAAATAGAACATAGGGTAAAATGCAGTGTTCGACTTACAGCTCAAAAACTAAAGCATTTAGAGCAAATCAGACAAGAAAGGTAAAGTAATCATTAGGTCAAGGTC
Organism: Mytilus californianus; assembly: GCF_021869535.1. Lineage (NCBI taxonomy): Eukaryota > Metazoa > Mollusca > Bivalvia > Mytilida > Mytilidae > Mytilus > Mytilus californianus. Next base: position 755,628 of record NW_026262724.1, read on the forward strand.
TACCTGCCCTGAAATTATCAGGTATCTGATTTTTAGGTTATTGCCCCTGAATTGATAATTTTAAGGAAAATTTGCAGTTTAAGTTTATTATCTTGAATATTGTTATAGATAAAGATAAACTGCAAACAGCAAAAATGTTCAGCAAAGTTATTTCTACAAATAAATTTATTTGACCAAAATTGTTAATTAACCCCTTAAGCAGTTATTGCCCTTTAAAGACAATTTTTCACAATTTGTTCATCTAGTTTGCTTACTTTAAAAAATCCTTTGAAACTGCAGAATCAATTTCAGCCAAATTTGGGCTGAATCAGTTTCAGAGTATCTAGTATAAATTTTGTATTTTATTTCCTTGTACAACAAGCAAAATACCCACTATGGCTAAAATGGATCATAGGGGTAAAATGCATTTTTTTTTGCTTTTGAAGAAAATATGACAGATACAAAGAACATTTAAAGGGCATTTTTAAGGCACTCATAAATGTATATTGAAAAGCAAAAATAATCATTGATGAAGGATTTAAGTAAAAAATTACAGGTGAGCGATCCAGGCTCTTGAGAGCCTCTTGTTTAAACCAGGCTCAGAAGGAGGGGATACTATCCTGTCATATGTTGCAGAAAAGTTGATATCGTTAATGTTATAAACTACCACTAGGTCGATGCTTCTGCTGATGGACTGTTAGTCACCAAGAAACTTCCACTCATAAATAATGTAACTATTCAGGAATTAAGACAATTGATTGTTTAACATTGGCACTTAAATACAAGTAACCAAAAATACAGTTTTCTGCCATTTGAGAGTCTATTGTTATGATATGCTACTATCAATATATCATAGGCAATTGCTTGAGCAACCATGCATTGTAGTAAAAATGGGGTCCATGCATGAATTGAAAGGCCTTGTAGGTGTTATCTGCACCTTGACTAATATATCAGAACTGTGTCATATAATTAAGCAGCTAGCAATGATGTTTGAAAAGAATATTAGAAAAAAATAATGAATATTTACATTCTCTTTTATGTGACATTGTTTTCATGATATCACTATAAAGTTTGATGCAGAGAAGTAGGTTAAAATATATAATGTATGTTCGAATATAACTATAGCACCATATTTATGTTATGTTTTTCAGTCAAGGTTTACAATGCCCTTTGTGAACACAGAAAAGACAGAACATTTATACGGCCAGCCATTTGTGACAATATAGATAAATATATGCAAGAAAATAACATAGTGGTCATCACTGGCAGAGAAGGAACAGGGAAGAGTAAAATATGTCTGGAACTAGCATCATTTTTTGATGAGAAAGATTATATGGTTTTGAAAGTAGATTTGTCAGAAAATCACTCAATATATACAGATATTGGTAATGCATTGCTAATCATTGATGATCAACAGTATACTCAAGATTCTCTCAATGCCTTTATGAAAGACCTTTTACCATTATTACCTAAAAGAAATATACAAGTGATATTGACTTGCAGGAATTTAGATTTAAAGATAGTGAGAAATGTACCAGAAATGAATAAATTGAAGAGTGAAGCATTTATAGACATTAACAATTGTTTAACACCTGAAGAAAAAGAAAAAATGTTAAGAAGATACATGAAAGAGAATAACATTGCATCATCAGCATCATATGACAGTAATTTCAGAGATCCAAAAATTCTAACTGATTTGTCTGTACAAGTAAGACTCGATGAGGATGCCATCAAAATAATTAAGAATGAAGAGCCATGGAAGGGGTTCCCCTTGTGTGCTTCATCGTTTTGTTTGGAGAGAAAATTTTTGCATTTAGGAGAAAAACATTTCACCAATCCGCCAAGATATCTTTTTGAAGAACTGAGAGAACTTTATGAAACTTCTAGAAGAGATTTGAATCATGCTAATTGCATACTAACAATAATTGACTACTGTGTTTTAGTTTATGTTTTGAAAAATCACCAACTAACCCTAAATGACAACAATCTCTGCAGTGATCTTGTTGAACTATATCAAACAATATTTCAGTTTAGATATATACCTGAAAAACCTGGTTCAAATGAGGATCAGAAAAAAGCAATAGAAGAAGCATTACACAGAATGACTAACACATACCTTACATTCAATGAGGGTGTTTACAAGTTTCTTCATCCATGTCTGTTGAAAGCAATGTTCCTGTCGTCTGATTCTATGATTCCTTATCTAATCCAAAATGGTTCATTACACAATATAACAGAGTTTGTTCGGAGTGAAGTTTATACTGGTTTGGAAAATGAATTAGTTATTAACATCAATAACCATTATCATCACATCCTTTGTGAGAGGTTGGTGAGACATGCGTTTGAGGATCATTCTTTACTGCTGCATGTGGCACAATATATTTACTCATACTGGCATTCAACAGGTAATAATCTTGTGAATATGATGTTTAAGCATATTGAATTCATTCTGTTTAATAGTTTGGGAGTACACACTAGTGGTCTTCCATCACTTGACAATCGAAGTTTATCTGAAAATAACATCAAATTAGAAGGTAAAATTAATTTTTCTAACATCACTGTGTTAGTTGATGAATTAACATATAAAGGTAGAGATCCATGGATATATGGACCTGGTACATCAGATTTCCTTATACTCAGTGCGTTGTTTTTAGCTGCAATGAGAAGATATGAAACCAACAGAAATCAGACTTTTAAAATTCTGTTGGAAGAGTTTCAGAATAGAACACACTTGGAATCGTTTGTAAAACTATGGAGTAAACCTTTAGATAAATATGGAAACACTTTCTTTCATTATCTGATGAGTTTAAGTCAGAAGGAAGCATCTGCAATCTTATCTGTGAATGCAGAAATGAAATATACATTTGATACAGAAAATGTTAAGAAATATACTCCTCTGGATATTGCAGCATTCTTGGGAAAGAGAAAAATTTTGGACTTTCTGAATTTGAGGACTAATTTTTCAAAGACATTACGAGAGAGACTAAAGAGATTTGCTAGAAGTGGGATGGCTGAGTATTGCAATGAAAACTCAAAACACAAAGACATTGACCAACCAATAGTCCACAAAACAAAGGTTGATATTGCTTCACCTGAAAAACTTGAATGTGAAGATGTTGATGATGAAAAAAAGGAAGTAAAGGATTTGAGTAAAAAAGATACAAGTTTTTTTAAAAGAAAATTCAGTCTTAAGAAAGAGGAACCTAATAAGAAAGAAACACATGATGTGAATGATGTTTTATGCTTTGAAGGTTTTATGAATATTTTTTTTGTTTTTGGGAAGAAAGAGGACTATCAGTCAATCGTCAAGCTGCTTTCATAATAAATTGGTAAACTATGGAATTGTAAAATATACACTGCTTAGTCTTACTTTTAAAAGAATTTGTTACACAATTATTCTTATTCTAACAAAACATTCTTATTAGCTCACCTTGTCCTACAGAACGTGTCTAATGTAAAATATGAAAAGTTCTTTTCTGGATTTATCTTAATTAGAACAGGCAAAGCCAAATATTGGTAAGCCAAGGGGTCATAAGTACCGAAATAAGTGAAGAGGTATATGACCAAAGGGACCTGAAAAATAATAGCCAAGTCCATCTGAGGTCAACTTTGCAAAAGGGCGTTGGAACCTTAGTTTCTTAATAATTTTCAAATTTATCAATGAACAATTTAAGAAATGTCGCTTATTAATCATGTAAGTTTTGAAGCACTAACTACTGAGTTGATGATTACATTGGTGACTAATAGTCCAAAAGCATGAAGTTAATGTTTTTATTAGCTCACCTGGCCCAATGGGCCAAGTGAGCGTTTCTCATCACTTGGCATCCGTCGTCCGTCGTCGTGCGTTAACTTTTACAAAAATCTTCTCTGAAACTACTGAGTTAAATTTAACCAAACTTGGCCACAATCATCATTAGGGTATTTAGTTAATAAGATGTGTCCGAATGACCCCGCTTGCCAACCAACATGGCCGCCATGGCTTAGAATAGAACACAGGGGTAAAGTGCCGTTTTTTGGCTTATATTTCTGAGACTAAAGCATTGAGAGCAAATCTGACAAATCTATCAGCCCTGAAATTTTCAGACGAATCAGACAACCCGTTGTTGTGTTGCTGCACCTGAATTGGTAATTTTAAGGAAATTTTGCAGTTTTTGGTTATTATCTTGAATATTATTATAGATAGAGATAAACTGTAAACAGCAATAATGTTCAGCAAAGTAAGATCTACAAATAAGTCAAATGACCGAAATTGTCAGTTGATCCCTTAAGGAGTTATTGCCCTTTAAAGTCATTTTTTAACAATTTTTCGTAAATTTTTGTAATCTTTTACAAAAATCTTCTCCTCTGAAACTACTGAGAGAAATTTAACCAAACTTGGCCACAATCATCATAAGGGTATCTAAGTTTAAAAAATATGTCCGATGACCCAGCCTGCCAACCAACATGGCTGACATGGCTAAAAATAGAACATAGGGGTAAAATGCAGTTTTTGGCTTACATCTCTAAAACTAAAGCATTTAGAGCAAATCTGATTGTTGGTGAAAATGTTTCGGTTAAGATCCATCAGCCCTGAAATTTTCATACGAATCAGACAACCTGTTGTTGGGTTACTGCCCCTGAATTGGTAATTTTAAGGACATTTTGCAGTTTTTGGTTATTATCTTGAATATCATTATAGATAGAGATAAACTGTAAACAGCAATAATGTTCAGCAAAGTAAGATCTACAAATAAGTCAACATGACTAAAATTGTCAATTGACCCCTAAAGGAGTTATTGCCCTTTAAAGTCAATTTTAAACAACTTTTCATAAATTTTTGTTATCTTTTACAAAAATCTTCTCCTCTGAAACTACTGAGAGAAATTTAACCAAACTTGCCAACAATCATTATTAGGGTATCTAGTTTAAAAAAAAATGTGTCCGATGACCCCACCTGCCAACCAATATGGTGGACATGGCTAAAAATAGAACATAGGGGTAAAATGCAGTTTTTGGCTTACATCTCTGAAACTAAAGCATTTAGAGCAAATCTGATTGTTGGTGAACATGTTTAGGTTTAGATCCATCAGCCCTGAAATTTTCATACGAATCAGACAACCTGTTGTTGGGTTACTGCCCCTGAATTGGTAATTTTAAGGAAATTTTGCAGTTTTTGGTTATTATCTTGAATATCATTATAGATAGAGATAAACTGTAAACAGCAATAATGTTCAGCAAAGTAAGATCTACAAATAAGTCAACATGACCAAAATTGTCAATTGACCCCTAAAGGAGTTATTGCCCTTTAAGAAAGGCTGACAGTAAGGGTTGAGAATTTCATGGAAAGTCATTTTTTTAGATTTTCATAATAACTTGTGTATATCATGTGCTTTAGTAAAGAAACAATTCTCTGTGTTTGAAAATTTAAAAAATCATGTTTATTTGATAGAAAAATACGTTATCATTGTTGCCATGGAAACGTCTTGGATTGAACCTGCAAATATCAAATATCTGGTTATTTCAATGCTTAATATTTCTAAAAATGTCAGTATTGTGTACAAATGAACATTAATATCTTGAACCACATAAGTTCTTGTATTAGTAACATAAAACAAATTTTGAAAAATAAATGTTTGGTTACCATGGCAACACCTTAATACCCTATACCTGACAAATTGTCATTTTTGACAGAAATTGACCTTTTTAAAAACTGTGTTAAAGAAAAAATGCAACCACCCACAAAGAACTGAAAATGTCGTTTATTTATAAAAATCACTTAAAAAACTGAAAAAAATGGAAATTTTGCATATTTTGAGATTTTGTCAATTTTGAGTTTTTGCCTCTTCTTTTTTACCCACATTAGAAAAGAAAAATATCAATAATTGCAATAACAGTAATTGAAACAAATGAAATATTTTCAGTATTTTGTATTTGTTTCTAAAGTAGAAGATGCATAGCAACAAACTAGGTTCCCTAGCAACGGCTCAGAACGGGTGAAAAAAATGTTTTTTTACCATTCATCATCAAATAATCAACATTGAATGAAAATGATATTGAATATTCTAAATAAAACAATTAATTATAGCCTTCTACCATTTCTTATAGTCGGCCAACAAATATTTCTGTCACAGTTTTCTCAGAAACTACTGGGCAGAATGACTACATATTTGGCCAGCACCTTAACATTAATGAGTTGTAACGTGTAGTCACTTTCGGGTCTGTCCAATACCTACTTCCTTTTTGTGGATACTTTGAATTTTACGAGTTGGGGGGGGGGGGGTAGTCTTAGCACGACAACGCATGCAACATCTTGTTGATGTCTGATCCAATTCTGAAACTCATTTCAGAAGATACTACTCGGACTTGCATCCTAGGTGGTTTAACCTTACCCCAGAAGACTTTTGATAAATCCTTTATATAGCTTTAAGTCTTATCATCATTTATGTCTTTCTTTTTAAAATTTATTATACCCACCCACCCCCACCTCTAACTGCAAACACAATGGAAGGTGTATATTGGTATCTTTTAATCACAACTCAACCTACACCACTGCACATGTTTGATGAACCTTTACACGAAGTTATTCAAGAACACCATATAAAGATGTGCATGAAGAAAAAAAATTGCTGTCAGATGCTATGAAAGGGAAATACTTGGACATATATTTTCTGTTGATGTATTTCATATATTTGGAAATTTGCTGTGCTCTTGGGTTTGATTGCTCTTGTTTTGTTTGGGGCCATCCATAGCTGGCTGCCTGTAACTGGGAAGTTCCTGCTCCGTTGAAGTTCATGTGGCTAGCTCTAGATTTCTTTTTGTATTGCATTTAGTGAGTTGGTGATGTCTTCGTGCAATTGACCCATATCCGTTCTTTTTCATACATGACTTCGTAATCGCAACAGCTCCTAACAACTGTACAGATTTTGACAAAACTTTACATAAAGGAATTAAATCATATGAAAATAATCATGAGAGAAAATAATTGCAGTCCAATTCAAAGACAGGGAGATAATTGGACTTCGATTTGGTGTTGATGTATTTATATTTCATAAACATGACCTTGTAAAAGTTCCTAAACCGCTGCTCAGATTTCAATGAAACTTTACACAATTATATTCTATGGGCATGCTCATAGTACCTCTACTTCTTTTTAGTATTTTATCAGAGTTAACTGTGGCATGCATTTTGGCGGTGAACTTTGATTCATTTTTTTTCTAATATTACTTTGACCGATGACATATGCCATTGAAAAGGCTTGTACTAATGCTATTCCACTCCACTGATGTGTTCATTTTAGGAAGCATTCACTGAATTAACATTTTCTGTCTTTCTTGTGTCAAACTATGAAATTTCTATGTATAGATTTTGCAAAGCTGGTCTGTTCCATTATCATAAAAGAGATATGAATCAAAATGAGGGTCTTAGATGTGGTTCAGATCTGATTTTTTTATGAACTGATAATTCAGTCAAAGAAATGAGCACAGGACTGACACTTCGGTCCTGTAAATTTTCATGAATTTTGTAATTCAATCTTATGAAACAAGAATGTGTTCATAGTACACGGATGCCCCACTCGCACTATCATTTTCTATGTTCAGTGGACCGTGAAATTGGGATCAAAACTCTAATTTGGCATTAAAATTAGAAAGATCATATCATAGGGAACATGTGTACTAAGTTTCAAGTTGATTGGACTTCAACTTCATCAAAAACTACCTTGACCAAAAACTTTAACCTGAAGCGGGACAGACGGACGAACGGATGAACGGACAAACGAACGGACGCACAGACCAGAAAACATAATGCCCCAAGGTGGGGCACAAAAATCAATATTCATGAATTTAGTAACCCTAATTTTGATGACTAGATTACGTTGTGGCTTTTTTTGTTATATTGATGTACCAAGTTTCCACTGGCATACAAAAGAGTGACATTTTATTCTACAAATAAGGAAATATAAAACAAATAAAAAAAATTATTAATTTTGGATTTTTTTCATATATAACGTAATTATTATATTGTGAAACATGAACAACACAAAATGAATGAAGAAATACAAGCAGTCGTAAATGATAGCTAATCCCCTCGCCAGTTCATTGTAAAGCAACAGAGTCACATGCATTCACAAGTTCATTTGTCACTTCTTCAGCCTGAAGGTCTTCTTCTTGAAAGCGGTATTGGCATTTTGTCTTTTTTTTTAGAGCAAGTCTACTGAAATAACTAGCTATTTGTGTGGCGTTAAGGAAATCACAACACTTGAAATTTCGCTTTCCATCCTTTTTCCTGGCTGTTCTCATTTCATTTGCAACTTCTTCTGGTTCACATTTATGGCCAGTGACCTCCCCTTGATTAAACTTTTGTAACAAGAAATCTTTTTGTTCTACCGAGAACCGTTTCACTTCTCTCTTGCCTTTAAGCCCCCATCCTTTATTCAAAAGATGTGACGTTTCACTTATCGGTTCATCAGGAATAACAGGATCTTTCTGAAGAGACTTGGTTTCGATGAGTTCAGAATACATGATTCGGACTCTATCTTTCAAGTTGACATTTTGCTCAGAAAATGTGTGGTTTCCAATGTCAAGATGTCGCAACATGTTACCAAAGTTAATGAAAATGCAAATGCATCCATCCTCAGGACAAGAAAGAAGATTGCTAGCATCTTCAACCTGTAATGTTGTGACTCGCCTTCTTGCACATGTTGCAATGGTTTTTGTTTCAATTGTTTGACTTTAAGCTCTGACATAGATAAAGTAATAATAGCAGGAATGCATGTGTTGGCATTGATACCAATATCTTTAAATGGGTACCTTTGACCTTTTCCATTATCATATTGTCTCCATACTGTCATGCTATTATTATCATAAAAAAATTGTTTAAACAACTTATGGACTCCATTTTTGGGCATTTTAGGGAATCAGATTTTGAGTCCGGAGGCAAGCAAACAACAACTTTAACATTTGACATTGTTGCCACGGCTTTTTTGAAATCGTCAGCTGTTACAACATTGTTCCCTTCATTTACGTATTTCTTTATGTGACCTTTAATGTGTGCTGCCTTTCTGTCACTTATGCATTTTCCTCCCTGAGGACCTGAAAAGTCGACTCTCTTTATTTTAATCAGTGACTTCTTATTGATCATAGGAATAGTTGTTAGTGAGTATGATAAATGAAAGCAACTAGCATTATCAGACCTCAGATAGAACTTTTTGATTTTCTTATTTTCTTTATTGATATGGTTGATAGTATCTTGCAGTATTGATGTTGATGTTAATGCATCTTGTGTTGCGTTATCAAAGACGTGTACAATGGTGAAGTTTTGATAATCATTCTGGTCTGTCTTCATTGAAACAACACCAGCATGCCAAGAAAGCCCACGCTTGGCAAACCATTTTGACTGGGACTCCCTGCAATAAAGAAGAATTTCTGTAATATGTACATAAATTTTTTGGGCAAAATAAACATGATACACTAATAGGTTCTTATACAAGACTTTTATTGAAGATCTGGGATTTCTTGCATGAGTTGGTGAAATTATGTCTTTTCATGAGTGAAAAGTCGATGAATTTCTCACACGAGTGGAAGAAATCCTGATCTTCAATAGATAATGATTATAAGAACCTTTTTCTTCTGTTTCACATTGCAAATTACATTAAGAGTCACGATATACATGTAGGTCAAGGGTAATTTGCATACGGAATGAAGTATTATAATAATAGGGGGCGCTGAATCAACAATGACAATTTACAACCATTCAAAAAAAATTGTATTTTAGAGCTAATAATAAAAATTCCATTAAACAAAAGCTCTTTTAGATTTGTAAACATACATGTATTAGTCTTCTGAAACCAAGAATATTTTAAAGGTTATTGCTTCTCATCGATAAATCAAAAAATCAAAATGGAAAAGTAGTATATTAAAAAACAAGAGTGCACACGCTGAAATGTCTCGCCTGCTTCACTAACCATGATTGATTTTATGTTGATAGTCCTAAAGATAAAGTTTTACTACAAGTATCACATAAGCTTAAAATTATCAATGATCCATGAAAATGAGGTTCTGGTCAGATTAACCAAGCCAGACGGTCATGTACACCTTACAATCATTCCATACACCAAATAAAGTTGACCTATTGCTTATAGTATCTTAGAAAAAACACAAAAACACAAAAACTCAACATTGACCAATGAACCATGAAAATGAGGTCAAGGACAAATGACACCTGCCAGACAGACATGTACACCTTACAATCATTCCATACACCAAATATAGTTGACCTTTTGCTTATGGTATTAGAAAAACTGACCAAAACACAAAAACTTAACATTGACCAATAAACCATGAAAATGAGGCCAAGGACAAATGACACCTGCCAGACAGACATGTACACCTTACAATCATTCCATACACCAAATATAGTTGACCTTTTGCTTATGGTATTAGAAAAACTGACCAAAACACAAAAACTTAACATTGACCAATGAACCATGAAAATGAGGTCAAGGACAAATGACACCTGCCAGACAGACATGTACACCTTACAATCATTCCATACACCAAATATAGTTGACCTATTGCTTATAGATTAGAAAAACAGACCAAAACACAAAAACTAAACATTGACCAATGAACCGTGAAAATGAGGTCAAGGTCAGATGAAACCTGCCAGACTGACATGTACACCTTACAATCATTCTAACACCAAATATATTTGACATACTGATTACATTATCTGAGAAACAGACCTAATCACGTAACCTTTACCTTGATCGCTGATCCATGAAATAAGGTCGAGGTCAGGTGAATCTTGTCTGACGGACATGTAGACCTTGCAAGGAACCCATATACCAAATATAGTTATCCTATTACTCATTATAAGTGAGAAATTCACATGACAAAAACACTAAACTTTTTTCAAGCAGCCGCTGAAGCATGAAAATAAGGTCAAGGACAATGGACATATGACAGACGGAAAGTTCATAACATAAGGTATCTGCATACAAGGTATTACCCCTAAATCGATAGGGTATTGCCCAACTGATATCTAACAATATCCCCAAGTTTCATTTCAATTTGATGAAAACTGTTTGAGTTATCGTCCGGAAACCACATTTTTACAAAAAATTTAGTCATTTTTTTGCGACCCTGACCTTGACCTTTGACGGAATCACCCCTTAATCAATAGGGTTCTTGCCCACTTGATATCCAACAATATCCCTAAGTTTCATTTGAATCAGATGTATATTTTTTAAGTTATCGTCCAGAAACCAATTGTTGACGCCTGCCCGCCCGCAATCACCAAGCCAATAGCCAAGTTCAACTTTGTTGCAACTCGGCTAAAAAGTATATGTGTTATGTTTTAATCATTTCAACTTCACTGCTGACAATATTTATTTTTTGAACTATACATGATCTAGTGCACCAACATTAGTACAATAATATTAACAAAATAAAGTAGAACTATCATAAACTAAAATCATTTGGACAATTCCTTGCAAATTTCAGAGACTTAAAATAATTACATTTTGATAACAGCAAGAAGGGACGCCTAAGTTTCATGATTAAGACAAGCTTCCAATTTATGTGTATCTAGGTTTTGGATTCGTGAAAAGAAATAAAATTAAATTACAGGTAATGTGTATTCTATTCATACAGAATTCTTTGTAATTATTTTATTTTATTTTCACCACTCATTCCTTTTCTGTGTTAAAGAAGTACATATACACAAATAGAGATTCCACAGAACGATTTCTGTGACAGAATCAAACACCGACAGAAGTCCACAACAATAAAATATCAGACACCCTTGGGCAAGATAAAGAAAGTCTTTGATTCAGTGGATCCTCGTCAGAGACAACAGAGACAACCAGAACCAACAGGTATTAATCTTTGCTCCTCCTTCCACATGTACAAACTTTGCTTATAGTTCACACTGCAGTCTTGCCTAGCTTTTCTTGGTTTCTTGTTACCACCACAGACCAACTGAGGAACACAGTAAACAGATTTTCTCCATGTGACCCCAAATTCATATCTATGAATTGGACAAATTGTAAGTGATGATGAACTTTCTTCAAAATACCCTCCCCTGAAGAAGAGTAAGTCGTCTTCATTCTTTATCAGAACCTCACGTTGAAGAAGGCAGTTTCGTAAGTGATTGGCAATGTCATTTTTGCACGTTGACAAAGATGTTATGAGGTATCTTCCTTGGAGGGTACTGCAAGGCTTTGATGATACTGCTTTAAATGAGCACTGCATTGTTGAAACTACAATATATAAAGCAAACAACAGTTGAATGTGCTGCTCATTAGAAAAAAATGTATGTATAAAGATTGCTGTACATGTATGCATAAACATAGGTAAATGCAAATTTTACATATATTTTACATTTATAAGGGAGCATATGAAAAGTTCAATGTAGGACAAAATAAAATGCTACGCAGGGCGCAGCTTGATACGACCCCCGAGGTCGAACCCTGAACAGTTGGGGTAAATATGGACACAACATTCAAGCTTGATACAGCTCTGAATTTGGATTGTGATTAAATATTTGACACAGCATAGGTTTCTGACACAGAATGAATGTGGTCTAAGAACTTAAAAATTTGAAATTGGACATTTACATATTATGATCCAATATCCAAAATCTAAATACATGTTTAGATTCAGCATATCAAAGAACCCCAAGAATTCAATTTTTGTTAAAATCAAACTAAGTTTAATTTTGGACCCTTTGGACCTTAATATAGACCAATTTGAAAACGGGACCAAAAATTAAAAATCTAAATACACGGTTAGATTCGGCATATCAAAGAACCCCAATAATTCAATTTTTGATGAAATCAAACAAAGTTTAATTTTGGACCCTTTGAACCTCAATGTGGACCAATTTAAAAACGGGGCCATAAATACAAAAACTTAATACATAGTTAGATTCAGCATATTAAAGAACCCCGAGAATTCAAGAATTAAACCCCATTGAAATTGGTCAAGAAATAAGCAATGTATACAAAGTATTAGAAAAGTATTGTTTTTGGCCCCTTTTTGGCCCCTAATTCCTAAACGGTTAGGGCCATAACCCCCAAAATAAATCCCAACCTTTCTTTTTTTTGGTATGGAACCTTGTGGTTCAATTTCATAGAGATACATTCACTTATACTAAAGTTATTGTTAGGAAACCAAATGTCTTCGGACGACGACGACGCAGACGACGTGATAGCAATATACGACCGCAAAAGTTTTTTGCGGTCGTATAAAAACTGAATTCACATAGTTTGTGAATGGACCCCCCTCTTAACTTAATTTTAAAGATGTTGATTACTCAAAAAAGATTATAGTATATTGTATTGTAGTTCATTTATACTAATCCCTAATTTCCGGTAAACAGGATTTATTTCCTATTTGCAGAGTTATCTATTCTTCTTAGTAGGTATTTTATCATGTTTATACTTTACACACATTGCATAGCCTTCGATCAAACTTATTATGTAATATTTCATAGAAAAATGCTGAATTTTCATTGAGTGACGAGCTTTGTGTGCGAGCTTATATATCTACGTCCAAGGGCGTATCACCACAATTTTTATTGGTACAGCAAAATTAAGGTTTTCTTCTTTTTTATTTTGGTTTGGCAAGGTACAGCTGGAATTGGAAATGCAAATTATTAGGCGGGGTGGGGAGATTCCAGAATTTTCCTTGATTTTGGGGAAATTCCTCCTAATGTGGGAGGGTTAACAGGTATGGGCCCATTATGGGGCATATCATATGTTTTGCGATGGATCTTAGATAAAGAATGCCCTTAGGAACAATCATACAAACTTTCATTTAATTCTGGCCATTAGTTTCAGAGAATCTTTTTTGTAAATTGTTAAAAAACGACAGACGACGACAGATGCAAAGTGATAGCAATAGCTCACATGGCCAAAAAGGGGGGGGGGATATAAAATTAGGTTAGCTCAGGTTACCAGAATTTACGGGCCTTACTGAAATTTGGTACATTTGTCTTTTTCCTAAACAATGCTGAGAGCCGCCAGAATGTTCATACTGATTTTTTTGTGGCTTAAATGCTGGTATTGACAGTTCCTGAGAGACTCGCACATTTTGAAGGTTAATAAGAGGCTTTTTTTATCTTTGAAAACCAAAACAAATTTCACACATTCTGACCACCACCAGGTCTCAGGCCTAGAGCTTATTTGTGCACTGGGAATAAGAGAACCAGGCTGTAGAATCATTTTACAGCGATTATACCAAATTATTATTGTACTGCAGGTTTTGGTTTATAGCTTGGATACCATTTTTAACCATTATCTTTTTTTCACGGATCCCCTCTTCCCCCCAATTTCAGATTGAAACAGCTGTTCCCTTAATCTCAATGTTGTTGAACAGGATATCTATTGTATTGCATATTTCTTTTTATGTACAAATTCGGACGAGTCTGACAAAAAGCTGTAAAGTGTCTGACCATGTCAACTCATGAACTAGAAACATCTGTTGAATATTCATGTAGATATAGTATACTATAATATTGTCCATCTGTAAACACAATACTTACAATACAAAATTAGCCAAATAAGCTACACAGCCTGCCAAGACTGCATGGTGCACTGAAATGGTTACATCGTCTGCTCTGATGCCTTGGTGCTCAGTATCTTCTTTTTTCTTTTTGAAGAGTTCCAACAAGGGAGATAATCGCGTGCAAAAATTGGTGATTTTGCTCCAATTTGAATCCAGTTTTTTAGAGAAACAGACTTTGTACCAGTTATTTTATTATTTATTTAGAAAGACACAACCATGCTTGATATGTCAAAACTATTGCCTTAAGCAGAAATGGCTGCATTTTTTAATAAAATATTTCGAAAATTGAGTCACAATTGCATACTTTTCAGAGCACAAAGAATGATTAAAACTGAATAAAAAATTACCAAGACTGTTTCATATGCATATATTTTTTTGAAAAAGGTAGATACATCAATCAGAATCAGGTAATTAATAGTAAGATATTTAAATATGAATAAAACATGTGAAAATAAGGTGAAAACTTGCCATATTTACGATTTTAACTGTATTATCACATTTAAATCAGTTTATTAATGAAATTGAGAGAAAAATATAACTTTTTTGGTTTTCAGTGATTTTTTCCTTCATTAACTTTAAATATCAACAGTTTCCATAAAAAAAAATTATTTGACAACTTTCCATGCTTATACAGTGAAATGCTCAATGGTTACTGTCATCCTCTCTTAAATCAATTTTAACCATTTATCATAAATTTTTGTAATCTTTTACAAAAATCTTCTCCTCTGAAACTACTGAGACAAATTTAACCAAACTTGCCAACAATCATCATTAGGGTATCTAGTTTTAAAAAATGTGTCCGATGACCCCACCTGCCAACCAATATGGTGGACATGGCTAAAAATTGAACAAAGGGGTATATATATTGGCTTATATCTCTGAAACTAAAGCATTTAGAGCAAATCTGACAGGATCAAAATGTCCATCAGATTAAGATCTATCTGATCTGATTAATTTTCAGACTAATCAGAATACCTGTTGTTGGGTTGCTGCCCCTGAATTGGTAATTTTAAGGAAATTTTTCTCAAATCTTTGTAATCTTTTACAAAAATCTTCTCGACTTAATCTACTAGGTCAAAAAGAATTAAACTTAGCCACAATTTTCAATAGGGTATCTTGATTGAAAAATGTATCGGATGACCCTGCCATCCAACCAACATGGCCGCCAAAAAGAACATAGGGGTTTACTATAGAAGTCTATGGGAAAATTGTAAAAAAACAATTTCAAATGGTCACAACTTGAAAACTAATTTAGATAATTATAAGGGGTCTTCAGGAAGTATATATTGTAAGAATACAATGGAATGACCTGCTTTTAATTAAACTACTGGGCCAAATTAAACCAAACTTGGCCTCAATCATTATTAGGGTATCTAATATATTTTTTATGATTTTAACCTTATTTAACATGATTTCCAAAACCACAATAGATACAGGTGAGCGACACAGGCTCTTAAGAGCCTCTAGTTGTCCCCATCAACAAACGAGACATGTCATTATGGATGGCTTCTCTGCTTAGTTTTATCTAAGTTATTGTATAATATCTTGAAACTTAAAAATGAAAATAAAAAGATGTGGTATAATTGCCAATGCGACTCATCACCACAACAGACCAAATGACATAAAAGTTTACAAGTGTATATCACTGTACGGCCTTTAGCAATAAGCAAAACTCATACCGCATAGTCAGCTATAAAACTCCACGAAATGACAAATGTAAATCATTTCAAATGAGAAATTAAACAGCCTGATTTGTGTATAAAACAATGAACAAAATCAAATATGATATACAGCAACAAAAAGTAAAATCACAAAAATACCGAACTCCGAGGAAAATTCAAAACGAAAAGTTCCTAATCAAATGGCAAAATCAAAAGCTCAAACGAATGGATAACAACTGTCATATTTCTGACTTGGTACAGGCATTTTCTTATGTAGAAATTGGTGGTTCAAACCTGGTTTTATAGCTAGCTAAACCGCTCACTTGTATGACAGTCGCATACAATTTCATTATATTGACAACGATATGTGAACAAAACATTCAGACTATGTAAAAATGTCAAAAAATAGGGGTACGGCATTATGTGTGTTATAATCTTAATCACTACAAAAACAAAATGCCAACAAAGAAAAACAAAAATGCACACAGACAAAGCACATTAGCGAAAACGAAAGACAAGGATACAAAAAATTACCATACCACAATAACACAAGGACGGGATGCACAAGCACCGAGCCACGCCAAATGGGTATTACCAAAAATAAACCATACAGTAAAAGTAATAATTTACAAAGACAAATAAAAGAATACTATAAGGAAGCTGTGTCTGTTGTTTCTTTAATTTCTAGTTCTGAATATATTAATGGAACCCAATCAGAAAAGTTTGGATTGTTAATGGAGAGAACATCTTCAATATATCTGAATGTGAAATTAAATGATCTTGTTTCTTTGATCTTCTTGTTTTTGACAAGTGTCTGAAGGAGCTCAGACTCATATGAAAAAAGGAGAAGTCGGCAAGGAGAGGCGCACAGTTTGTTCCCATAAGAATGCCGACAATTTGTTGAAAAAGTCTACCTCCAAGTTCAAAAAATATGTTGTCAATAAGAAACTCCCGCATACTGATCACTTGTTCCTCTGTGTAGCATGTTTTACTTTTTTGTTCACTACTAACAAAATATGCCGTATGATATCCCAAAGTCATAAATTTATAGCGTATGCTACCATTTTTATGTTGAAAGACCTACAACAAACGACAACCACTTAATTACAGGCTTCTGACTTGGGATAGGCATGAACAGAATGTGGAGGAACCCCCCCCCCCCCCCCCCCTCCCCGCTAACATGACAGTACAGCATAAGAATAAACTAAAAAGATCCATACAAAGCAGAAAAACATACAACAAAAACACAGACCGGATGTGTCAGGGTATTTATACATTCCAACTAAGTACAGACCTGAGAGTACTCGCAGTTAGTGACAGCTAGTTCAAAGCTATAACAACTAATAAAAAATCATGAATCCAAGACTAAAATATTAATAAGTACATGTCCAACAAACAATAGATTAAGTGTAAAGACGTCATTAAAAGTCGGAGAAAAACATGATCTTGTGCATTGACAAGATGCATGTATCGACAAATTGTAGAGGCATGAATGTGCATATGTATATAATAATAATATTAAGTTTGACTTTAATTTACTGGTAACAAAATCAATATTTATCTAATAATAAGAATGTTCAAAGGTCTGATGACTGTTGAGTTGGTAACATTTTAGAATAAGTTTATTTAAATGATCTATGAGTGTACCCGGATCGTGTCTAAAATTCTGGGCTTAGTAAACAACATATACATCTCCGTAAAAATTAGGAATTGCTATCCCATTTGAAATAAGTTTTCTACAGGTACAGCCAAACTTGTAAACTAAATCATCGTATCTATGGAAGAAACTAGTAAAGGTTGTAAGTAATTTGAGGTAACAAAATCCCTGACTTAATAATTTACTTGTTATACATAGATTATGTTAATTGAATTCTAAAGCGTCACTACAGACACGGGCATGGCAAATGAGTCGTGATATATAAACATCGTAAGGTGGTGCCAAAGGAATACATCGTCCCCAAAAAAAGAGGAAAATTAGCAAACGAGAAGGATAAATCATCCCTTTGAGTTTGGCCATTAACAATGATTCATAACAGTACAAGAACGAGTCTGCTATTAAAAGGGTCCAATTAAATATGATAGTTGAATTGACAAAATCAATACCTCTGTAAATATATTTAATTTCCAGAAAATGACGACTACAATCTCCAGGTTCATTGATATATTGACTTAAATCGGGATTGTGTCCTCGAAAATATGTAATTTACTAATTGGTATTTGACCCAGGTTACATAATAATTGATGCCAACCGTTGTTTCTAAATACTGATATGTGATAGTCAAGTGTATAATTTTTACGATGTTTATTTCGTTGATTTCGATTGATACGTTTGCCATCAAACCTACTGTTACGTTGTTTTTTTTTATTTGCTATCTTGAAAACTATGTATACCAAATTTTGCACTGCCCCTTTTTACCTGCGTTGCCGAAGGTGGATGCAGGTCTATTAACCATTCTACTTCGTCTTTCCGGTCGTCTGTCTGTCAAACGAAAGAAAACTTTCGTTAAAGTTTTCTCAGTTTCTATGAAAGGGGATGAATTAAGGGCAAACGATACAGTTACAGGGGAGGTAATGACGTTGCTAATGTAATATGTTATTTTTTGCGACGTCAACTGCGACATATCGGGAAAAGATGCATTCTTCGAGGGATTTTAATCATTAGCTTGAAAACGAGTACATGGAACGCGCTTTTTTTTAAAAGACAAATGACTTGATACTTTATGAAGATTATTTATTCCAATTTTATGAAAAAATCACCGATGAATTTCTTTTTATTATATAAATATGCAGCAAAAATCCCGTTTTTGCCTCGCCTGCGACGAAGGTCGCAGTATGCGAGACATAGGTATGAATATTCTTTCATATATCAGTGATCAAGGTTAAAGTTACATGATTAGGTCCGTTTCTCAAATACTATAAGCAGTAGGTCAACTATATTTGGTGTATGGAATGATTGTAATGGGTACATGCCAGTATGGCATGTTTCATCTGCCCTTGACCTCATTTTCATGGATCATTGGTCAATGTTTAGTTTTTGTGTTTTTGTCTGTTTTTCAAGTACTATAGACAATAGATAAACTATATTTGTTTGATGGAATGATTGTAAGATGTACATGTCTGTCTAGCAGGTATCATCTGACCTTGAGCTAGTTTTTATGGTTCAATGGTCAATGTTAAGGTTTTATATTTTGGTCTGTTTTTCAAATACTAATAGCAATAGGTCAGCTATATTTGGTGTATGGAATAATTGTAAAGTCCACATGTCTGTTTGGCAAGTATTTTCCGACCTTGACCTCATTTTAATGGTTCATTTGTCAGTGTTAAGCTTTTGTGATTTGGTCAGTTTCTCAATCAGCATACACAATAGATCAACTATATTTAGTGCAAATATAAAACTTGTAAGGTGTATATGTCTGTTTGACACGATTTATCTGACCTTATCCTCATTGTCATAGATCTTTTAAAATGATAGTTTTCTGTAATGCTTTTAGTGAAACCTTTATCTTTAAGACTGTCAACATAAAATCAATAGTCAGTAAAGCAGGCGAGACATTTCAGCGTGTGCACTCTTGTTTACTAAAATTATGAAATTTTGATAAAAATTAATTATATTTCAAAGAATTGTCTGTCACAACAATAGACCACTTTCAAGTTCGTTGCATTCCGTCAAAAATTTTGGAACATCATTCGTGCGTTTATATGCATCGTTACTTCCTTCCCAATGTTGAGCGAGTGGCTGTAAAAATATGATGCTATATTGCACGAATTATTCGGAAAATTAGATTCTTATAATCGATAATCAGCACTGCTGTCATGAGGAATTTGTGATTAAGTACCTACGGAACAAACGTTATTTCTAGTTTATCCTGCATATTGACGATCACGAAGACGCTTGATGAACTTTAATAGTGCAGGGATACGGGCGATCCTCTCTATCTGGTAAATGACTTCACAAAGGCGCGCTAAATTGATGAACTTTTCGGTGAAGGACATAACTCGAAAGTGGTCTATTAAGAGCATACTTTTGTAAGGAAGATATCCAAATCGTTTTCCAAAATCCGAAAGTGTTTATCTTTTGAAACAAAAAGTTAAGTATCATGTCTATCCAAAGGATAGAAATGTCCAAGAAACCGAAATTTTAAGTAAATGTCTAAAACTTTGACCCCATTTATCTCTAAGTTTAGCACATAAAGGTATATTTTGTATTACATATTTGAATCAACCATGGAAGTAATATTTAAATATTACTTCCACGAATCAACTAAGTGAAAAATAGCATGTACGCAAATTTTCGTAAGAAAACTGATCACCGTGGGATCAGTATTGTATCGTATGCCCTTAACATCAGGTCTGCAGCTTTATAGTGTTGGGTTTAGCGAGTAAGTATATTTGTCATCTGCCATGTATCCACATCCTGATTGTCGGTAGTTTGAAATTTTACAACACTCATTGTTAAAAAAAAAATTGTAAAAAGAAAAAACAGATTTTTTATCTTTGTTCTTGCAACAATTTCAATATGTACACGACAGGTGAATCTTACACTCCTGACCTAGTTGATTATTACCTATTATTTGCATTTTGGTTTTAATTAGATTGGCCAATTTCCACTAAATTTTACATGATCTTTAATATGTTATATTTTATTTTGTGAATTGTATAATCATCGTCAACCAACATGGTTGACATGAATTAAAATATGAAAAAAGTATAATAACAAAAATACCGAACTCCGAGAGAAATTCAAAACGGAAAGTCCCTAATCAAATGGCAAAATCAAAAGCTCAAACACATCAAAAGAATGGATAATAAATGTCATATTTCTGACTTGGTACAGACATTTTCTGATGTAGAAAATGGTGGATTGAACTTGGTTTTATAGCTAGCTAGCCCTCCCACTTGTATGACAGTCGCATACAATTCCATTATATTGACAACAATGAGTGAACAAAGCAAACAGACATAATAGGTAAACATGTCAAACAAATAAGGGTGCAGCAGTCAACATTGTGTTATAATCTTAATCACTATAATAAAAAAAACAAATATGTCAACAAAGAAAAACAAAAAGGCGTATTTTGAAACGATTGTAATACAAATAATTGTCATAATTATAGATATAAAAACTGTCAAACTATTTCTTCAACGGATGTATTGTCATTTAATGATGATTTTTATTAGTCTGTTGCGTACTTGAATATCATGTTCAAGACAACCAGGAAAAAAGAAACTGAAAGCAACAAAATTGACAAACGAGCAAATCATCGGAAAATCATTTCATTGGATGTTAATATTTTGATGACTGCTCAGGGGAGGATCATTTCGTATGGTGAAAGCTTTTGTAAATAATTTTGTGTTTAATTCTGATCTTCTATTATATCATTATGGTATGTTGTTGTATGATGAGTAATGTAGTTTCCTTGGAGTCTCTAGTTACAGTCATTTTTAGTAATAAATCAACTTTATTTCAATCATTGCACGATAAACTTGCTTGGCCGACAGGGTTTCCCTAACCTTGACCTGGTTTTAATTGTTTAGAGGTCAATGTTACGTTTTGTTGTGAGGTAAATTTCCAAGACATTGTAGATAACAGGTGAGCTATATTTGGTTTATAGAATTGTATATTGGATAGATGTCTGACTGACAGAGTTCATTTGAATCAATTTTACCGTTTCTGTAAGTGATGGGCAATGTCAACTATATTATACCCCATCTTCAAAGTGAAGGGTCTACCTTAATTAGCTTTTAGACCTGTCTGTTCATCTGTTTGTATGTCCGTCCACTCGTTTTGACCATTTTCTTTTGATTTATACAACTCAGTCACTTTATACATAATTGATACGATATTGGGTCTGAACTTCATAATATGGAGTTGTCCTAGTAGTGATGTTTAGATCTGCCAGACTTTCATTTCCTGTTTGAAAGTACTGCTATTTTGAGCTTACCTGACCCTATGAGAAAAGTGACCTATTGTCATTACTTTTCGTCCGTAATTGTCTGTCTTTGTAAACTTAAAAAAAACACGTGACCAATTTCAACCAAACCTTCAACCGTGGCTAAGGTAGAACATAAAAGGGCCAAATACACCGTCCGTCCTTTACGTTGAAAACTAGAATAGATAGAAAAAACTAAGAACGATTCAAATTTTTCCAATTTTCTCCATTATTATCAGACTACTACTTATAGCAGTTATTGCATGCCCTGAAATGACAATTTTTAATCATAAAGATAGTTTGTGAATTATCATGAATACCATAATAGTCAGAGGGAAACCGTAAACAGCAAATTGAATTACAAATAAGTCAACATGATTGATATTGTCAATCGACTTTTTGAAAAACTAAAACAAACAAGGACACTGTAACGATCAAAAAACTTATTTAGATTATCTACATACAGGTCAACATGTCTCAAATTATAAATTGACACCTTACATGGGTTATCGGCCTTTCACATGTCTTGCGTTTGTGGCAATTACTGTGCCCCGTCTAAGATGGATCATTTGCCAGTGGCAATTCAAATTTTTCTGATCTTCATCCCGGACGGCCTCTACTACTGGAGATTTCTATGGTATTTATTGTTAATTTGTTATCGTCCTGAACATGCATCAACTATTGTTGCTGAACGTTAAGCAAACATCCATCAGTAAATCTAAGATGACTTTTTAGCAATATCGACATATTGTTAACGTGACAACAGTAGTGGGTAGATTCTTCATACTAGAAGATCTGTAAATTTGTCAACATTACCGAAATTGTCCAGTCGACTCCTTATTGAGGTTATGGCCCTTGAATGACGATTTTTGCCAATTTAAGAGTTTTTTCCCTCGTCACGATAATAAAAGGGCATAATGAGTTCTTGTCTGTTCGTCTCTCCGTCCTTCCCCTTTTAAGGTTAAGGTTTTTTGTTCAAGATAGTTCACCATGAAGTTGTAGTCCCAGCAACTTGAAACTTAGTACACAGGTTCTTCGTCTATTTTTAGACATTAGTAATTATGTGCCAAATAATAGTTTCACCCTAACGTCATGGTTCATTAAACATGAAAATGTGATTGTTTATTTTAAATAAAAAAATTCACAGCGGCCGCATTGCATTTGCGCCAATTTTGACAAAATCCAATCTTTCATTTGCGCCACAAGGTTATATTTCATTTGCGCCAAAAAATAAATACTACATTTGCTCTATTTTACAGGTAACATATAACGGAAAAGTTTAAAATATTTATTGCTACATCGTGAATAAGATGATTTTTTTTAAGTATTCCCCCTGGGTAACTAATTTTAAAAAGTTCATACTTATTGTTTAATATAAAACTGCGAGTAACTTAGGTTTAAAATTAAGTAGTGTTCACATGTTTCAGGTGTCAAGATGGACATTGTCAATTCTGAGAAAGTTTCCGTTAGTTTTCTCATAATTCGATTGTTTCATATTTTTCATGTTAAGGCCGTTTATAGCCGACTATACGGAATGGGTTTTTGAAGGCCGTACGGTTGTCTCTGGTGTCTTTCGTCCACTTCATTTGAACTTTAGGGATAGTTGTTTCATTGGCAATGATCATGCCACATCTCCTTATTTTTATAAAGAGGAAATAAGTCTGTAATTTTTATGACCACATAATTTATTATATAGGTTATCTAGTGTAAATGAGTACATCCGAGCCGTTGCTTACAAGTCTTGTGTCAGAACAAACTTTTGGTTTTACTCCAGTGTATAGTCCTTTTTTTTATTTTTAATGATCTCGTTAATTTATAACAGAACTGTGTTTTAACATTATTAAGAAAAGTCTCTTATTAACAATGTATCAGTGTATAGTGCTTTCATTATGGTTACGATGACTGATTTCGGAGGAATACGTTTTATTATGCAATCAAAAACTGTGTTTTAAAGTTATTATTAAAAGTTTCTTTTGAATAAAACTATTTTTTATACTATTTACCTGTATTACTGGCGCAAATGAAATGTTTTATTTTGGCGCAAATGAAATATGGTTTGTGGCGCAAATGAAATGTCAATTGGCGCAAAAGCAAAGCATTTCGGGTTTAATTGGAAAGAGCGAAATTATTGCGCGAAAATATCAATTATAAAGTAATAAAGAAAATGAAAGAAATTATTAATGACTCAGTGTAAAAATTATAACCATTAAATGTCTATTTTTACTCAATTTTTAAAAATGTTTAAAACAAATCTTATCATAGAAATACAGAAAACAGTAAATCTTATCAACTAGATAAGATCTACAAATTGGAGGCTCTAAAGAGCCTGAGTCGCTCAACTAGGTCTATGTGCATCTTCAACAATGGACACTCTCAAAAATTGTAGAATAGAATATAATAGTACATGACAAAATTCTCGTTTTTGTTGATCTTGTTTTGCTGGACAATTTTTCTGTTTACTGTTTCCCTTTATCTTATTTAGTGTTTGCCCAAAACACAAAAGAGATTAAAAATCGTTGTTTTAGGGCAAACACTCCTATAGCAAAGTCAACATTTAAATTACTTTTTCGGCAAATTTTGACCTGTTTGTAGATCTTGTATTGCTGACAATTTTTTTTTAAAGTTTCCATCTATCCAATTGTATGGTAGTTTCCCGAGAAACTAGCAAGGAATAATAGATGAACATGTATTGTTTACAAGGAAAATGATTGTTTGGTGGTTTATTTCCTTAGAAAATTCGTCAGGGGTAATAGATTAATATGTATTGTTTTTGTTGTCAGGAAACAGAACACCATAAAAAACATTTCTTTGGGAACGTTTGCATTTTCATCTATTTTTCTTTGACTTGTTTCCCCCGGGAAGTAACAACCAAAAATACATTTCCTTTAATCACTATGCATGTTCAATTTTTATCAATGAATAAATACCCTAGAACAATCGAAATTCGTATCTTTGGGTAACAGGACATTAACAACTATGTTATAATGTATAATTTCCATTTGGAAACCAACAACAAAGCATTTCCTATAAGTACTTTACATATTTATCTTTTATCTCTGACTAATTTCTCAAGAAAACAAACCACCAAAAACACATTAATTTTCCTTGGAAACCTATACTTTTACATCTATTATCCCTGAGTAGTTTCCCTCGGAAACTAACAACCAAAGTAATATGTCCTTGCAAAAGTGTATACTAGTTTTTTTCAGTTTTAATCAATGAATACATTCTTCTAGAAAAATAAAACATATTCATCTATTATCCCTGACTAGTTTCCCAGGAAACAAACAACTTTAAGAAAATCCCTTGGAAACAATACATATTCGTCTATAATCCAAGACTATAGTCCCCCCAGAAAAGAAACCACAAAAAAATCATCTATAATTATCCCTGACAAAAAAAAATCCTTGAAACACTATACATTTTTCAATTTTTATCAATGAATATATTCCCTAAAAAAGCAACCAAAAAGCGTTTCTTTGGGTAATAGTACATTTTAAACTGTCATTTGTGTATTATAATTTACTTTGAAAGGAGACATCAAAACATTCCCTTTGGAAACAATACATATTAATCTCATAACCCGGACTAGTTTCCCCGGAAACAAACACCCAAACGAAAATTCACTTGAAACATATGTTGGTTGGTTTGTTTCCTAGGGAAACTATTCATGAATAACAATTGAAAATGAACAGTTTCCAAAGCAAATTTTCTTTGATTGTTTGTTTCCTTATAAAATTATTTATTCATACATAACAATTGAGTATGTATTATTTACATTTCTTTACAGTCCTATGTTTTACATAACGGTTTTCAATATTTTAATGAGAAAGGGTAATACCCATTGAATTCCTTTGTGCACGGACGATTTTGGCGGTCAGTATATAAAGAAAATTTACGACGCGCTTGACCAATGCGACGTTTTCTACAATATAGTATGGACAAAGTAGTTAGTTTGGCATACTATTCCCCACCCTCCCGCCCCATATAACCATCTTATATGTTACTTTATCATTTCGTATCGACTTGTGTATGGTGAAATTTGATGCATTTATGTATGGCAGATTGTATATATTTGTTAAAGATGGAATATTAACGGCGATCTTGTAGCGAACGCACAATTCTATACTGTGTTTGTTTTATCAACAATATCTTGTTAAGAAAAACTTTATTTTCGGAGGAGTGAAACGAGGGAGTTATAATTCCAATGAATAAACGTGTTAGTGGTCTGTTCCATATGGAAATAATTCAGTTTACAAGTAAATAAGATATAGGTTTGTTTTCTATTTTGTTTTTATTCATATAAATAATGCTAATGCTATAAGAAAAAATAATGCTAATGTTATATGAAATATATTTTCTATGTACCACGTCCAAATAGTATTTGTGTTGTCCTCTGACATTAAACTTGTACAATTTAGATGAGTTCAAAATGTTATTGGATTAAATTATTTTTTAGAAATATTTTGTTTTTCATTTTTTTGTACATGGTATATGCAATTCGAATTTCTATTGTTTCCCAGGGAAATTCCTCATTTAACAACTTAGTAGTATACTCGCGTGTATACATTTTTTATAAATGTCAAGACCAAAGGTATGGCGCGGGAATAGTGTCACAATGGCGTTTTAATGCAATCACATAATTCATTTATGCGATCGCATTATTGTATTTATGCGATGGCATAAATAATTATGGGATTGCATTATTATTTATGATCGATTTATGTGCGATCGCATTTTTATTAATGCGATCCCATAAATGTTTATGCAATATCATAACTACATTATTGATACAGCAAAAATTATTTCATTGTCCAATCAAGATCTTCCTTGTATGTAAGATTCAGGTGAAATTTTCGGAACAATTTTCTACAATCTAACGGTACGTCTAAATACCGCATAACCCTGTTAAGCTTAGCTCTATAAAAAGAACTTAGACTTATCGATAGGGACATTTATTATCTTTTTCACATGTTTATAAATGACCATCTAATAGCAGTTGCTCCAAAAAACTTTCCAATTTCTATTGAAGACTATATACAGCTGCAACATGTCATACAGATATTCAGAACGAGTACAAAATATAACATTTTCTGAAGGCTCTGAACACTATTGATTTCCTGAATGATTGTCCAAATATAAGTTAACAAGTGGTGGATCGGGGGGGGGGGGGGGGGTCCGGTAGTTAGAACACCCCCTTTTTATTTGACGACCAATGCATTTGAATGGGGACATGTATTTGGAATCCCCTTTTCAAAATGGTTGCACCGCCTCTTAAAAATTATAATTTGTTGTTTTACCATAAATTTTGAAATTTAACTAATGTCTGCAGTCATTGACTATACAAAGAAATTTTTAAACTTGTGAAAATAAGGTTTATATAAAAAAAAGAAGATGTGGTATGATTGCCAATGAGACCAAGACCAAATACCGTCAATGTAAACAATTTAAGGCAACAGTATGGCCTTCAAGGTCAACATGAAGGAAGAGCCTAGCTGAAGTCTCGCACTGCAAAGTAAGCTATAAAGGGTCCAAAACTACCAGTGTGAAACAATCTTGAAAACGAGATAAACCGACGGCTAAATTTATATACAAAACAAAAAACGAACAACAGATATGAAATAAAGTAACAAGCGACAATCACTAAAATTGCAGGCTCCTGACTTGGGACAGGTACATATAGTATATAAACCCTCCATTTTACCTAGGACAGTGGTGTTACAGAACAAAATTAGAACAAACAAGTAAAAGTCTGTTGCAATAGGCTAAATTAGCTCATCAGATCAATACCATGCTAAATATAAAGTTTATAATAAACAAATAAACAGGTTTGATGACAGAATAAAAACAAACGGTACCCACTATAAATGGCCAAAATGCCAATTTCAACATTAAATGTAAATAATACTGAGGCCAAAACACTCAAATTCAATGTAAAAGTATTGAAGCAGGAATAAACCGTACAATAAATTTTGTCTCGCCTGGGACTTCTGTCGCAGAAAGAGAGACTCAGGGATAGTGGTCTGGCTGCAGCGGTTTAAGCCCTGGCCTTTGATTTCAGAATGTAGAAAACCTGGATGCTCCATACTTTGTATTTAGATGCCTCATGTTACGAAATTTCCGTCTGTAGTATGGCAATTGTCCTTGAACTCATTTTCATGGTTCAATGACTAGTTGAAAAAAGTTCAGATTTTTAGTAAATCGTCTCTCTTATTATGAGCAATAGGATAACTATATTTGGTATGTTCGTATCTTGCATGGTCATCATGCCAGTCAAGACAGATTTCACTTTACTTCGACCTCATTTCATGAATCAGTGAACAAGGTTAAGTTTTGTGGTCAAGTCTATATCTCAAATACCAGAAGCAGTAGGTCTACTATATTTGGTAATTTGGTGTTTGTAATGATAGTAAGGTGTATTTGTCCAATTGGCAGGTGTCACCTGACCTTGACCACATTTTCATGGTTTAGTGGTCATCATAGTTAAGTTTTTGTGTTTTGGTCTATTTCTCTGTTAATTATATTTGATGTATGGAATGGTTCTAATGAGTACTGTCTATCATGCAGTAATCATCTGACCTCGACCTCATTTTCATGGTTCATAGTATTATTTTTATTTATTATCATTGGTCATTGTTATCTTTTTCTTTTGTCTATTTTTCAGATACTATAAGGAATAGGAGAACTATTTGGTTTATGTAATGATTGTAAGGTGTATATTCTGCCTGGCAGATGTCATCTGACATTTACCTTATTTTCATGGTTCATTGGTCAATGTCAAATTTCGCTGATTTGTTCTGTTTTTCAGATACTTTTGGGATAGTAGAACTATATTTGGTGTATGGAATAATTGTAAGGTGTGTATGTCTGTCTGGTAGGTGTCAGTTGACCGTGACCCAATTATCATGCTTCGTTAATTAATGTTTTTTTAAAGTTTGGCCATTTCTCAAATACTTTAAGTGATTTCTCTTTTATATCTTATGTATTGAATAATTGTTAGGTGTACATGTCTGTCTGGTAGGTCTCATCTTACCTTGACCCATTTCATGGTTCATTGGTTCAAGTTCTGTTTTGTTTCTGACATGCAAGCAACTGGTTAACTATATTTGGGGTATCAAATGAATATGTACAGCCTCCATGTCTGTATGAAGGAATTTATCTCACCTTGACCTCATGTTCATGATCATTTAATGTAATGCTTATAGTGTAAACTTATTTTTTTCACTTTGAACATAAATTCGATATGAACATTGAACACTAAAACAGGCGAGACATTTCTCTGTGTCCACTCTTGTTGTGGTTTTGTTAGTTTATCGGATACTATTTCTGTCGATGCATTCCACATGTGCTAGTCACTGTCACTGGAAAACAGGATTTAAAAAAGGACTTACTGAAATTGTAGAGAAAAAGTTCATTCTTTAAATCTCCGAAACATTTGGGCATCTCAAACTTTCTAACAAAAATAACAAGCAGCCTCCAAAATAAACAACACAGTTTCAAGATTATGGTCACTATTGATATTATCATACAATAACAACCAAAACTTGCATGGGGTGAACAGAGAATCAACAGTTCACAAAACAAACCTTAATAAAATGTGATTCAACACGAACACCACAGTAATAGCTAATAGTGAAATCACAAGCTCTGGAAGTATGTTAATTTATATCAAATTTTGTCTAGTTGTTCATCTATATAATAAAGATGGTCAAAAATACCATTCACCAATCACAAAAAAAACTTTATGAGTGTGTTAAAAACTAAATTTTATTCATTTAAATTTAGTCAATATTCATACATTGTATTTCTTTACAAACAATAGTTTTTTGAAGACATGGAGACTAAAACTTCACAGATATGAATTAAATAAAAGTGAAAATTCTGGCTTCTTTGATATTATAACACTAGTTTTATTTTGGCAGTGGCTATATTGCGTGCACCGGCAAATTATTGATGCTATTTTGCCAGCTCTGGTTAAAATTTCATAGAAATGGCTATTTTGCCGGCAACAACATTATAGTGAATTTGTTGATTGTTGAAAAGTACTACAAAAATGTGTATTGTCAACATAAAAGAATCATACTTTTAATCATATAGTTAAATAAGATATCAGTAACAATATTTGCAATACATATAATGGTTTAAAAAAATTTATTAGTCAAAGTGAAAATTAGAATTTGTAAAAGGAAATAAAAACAATGCAAAAAAATATTATATCAAAACATGAAGTTGAAATTACTTCTAAATAATCACAAGCTGGTGCTACATACACATTAAAATCAACATTTTTAAATGGACCAACTCATAAACAATCAGGAATTCAGAAAAGTTGCTAACAGAAAGTTGTTGCCTTTTAGGTTTATATCATTTGCATTTTTTAATATTTTCCCTTAACCCCCCCTAAAAAAAAAAAAAAAAAAAAAAAAATGTTTTTGCCAAAATTCATATCCCAATTCAGTCATTATAACCTGTATAAATTTGATAAACATACAATCTAACAAAATCAATCACAAAGGTACAAAATAAAATATAAAATTTGCTTTTGAGTTAATACTGTTCTTTGAATTGCATATCCGTTAACAACATTTTTTTCTTGGCAATATTGGCTTCCGCTTACCTTGAGCATGTTGAGCCAGCAAAATACCCATTGCTATAGAAATACACTATTTTGCTGGCTTTAATTAAGAAATTTAAATCATAGCCGGAAAAATAGCCACTGTTTTTTATTTTATGCCATATTCAAAGTCACAGTGATTGGGTACACAACAACAGTATAGCAAAATTTGACTCCCCAGATTACCTGTTACGTTCAATACAATTATTATATGCTTGTTAAAAACAACTGGGAGACACTTAATATTTTCAAGTACAAATGTAATTATATAATTTTTTTTTAAAAAGTTCAAAAATATAGAGAAAAAAATTGGAGATACACTAGATAGATACTACATTATATTTCAATAGTAATAGATGATCTAAATATTTACACATTGTTTTCTCTATAAGCATCAGAAAAAGGACAAAGTAAACAATGAGTTTTCCAAAAATGTCTAGAGATTACAAGCTGTATTTTGTTTGCATTATCTCCCACCCAGTTCTTGCTACGCAACACTTTTAAGATAATAAAAGGAACCCAGGAACCTGAAACAATGGTTCCAATATCTTATGTGTAAGCTTAAAATAAAGACAATATATGCTGTTGTCGCATATATTTTGTTATCTGGAGTCACAAAATTGACAGTGCATTTGGAAATTTTAAGTCTTCAAGTTTGTTAGACAACTGCCCTCTCTTTCTTTTTTCAAGATAGAGGTAGTCATCTCGATAGAACAAGGTTATAGTCAAACATTAGAGTAATGAAATGTCCTCACTTGCATGTTGTTTGGAATAGATGGAATTAAACAGACATAATGAATAATCATTTTTTAATAAGAAATCATTTATAAAGCTGAAATAATCCGACATAAATATTATATAGCATCCAAGTGTAGCCATTATAATGTACTGTCCCATTTCTCATTGTTATGCCCTAACATGTTAAAAAATATACAAATGATAAAAAAAAATACTTGTAGCCCTGTTTCAATTGAGATACAAATGTAATGTTTTTGTTCTCATCTTATGACTAAAGAAGTTGAATATGCCCAATATTTATAAATAATAAATGTTAAAATGGGTAATTCTGCAATCACATTTTTAATGGCATTAACTAAATCATACTGAAAATTGAAAAAAACCTGCATTCATAACAGCTGTATGCTTCAATTGAAAAAAAAAACAACATCTTCATATGATAACATGTGCATTTATTGTTATTATGGAAACTTAACTAGAGGCTCCCAAGAGCCGGTGTGGCTCACAGTCTACTGTGGTTTATGGAAATCATGTATCATGAAAAATACCATAATAATGATTGAGGCTAAGTTTGGTTTCATTATAATAATAATAATAACAAATTCTTTATTTAAGAGGGTAAACATGTAGTTAGTTACAATAACTAATCTTTCCTGAGGCCCTCGTATACAATTAAAAAAAAAATTATAAAAGGATATGCCTTAAAATGTTTATTTGGAACACCAGTCAAAAAAAATTTGGCAGGGGTTCTTTTGACCAGGTCTAGGGACGCTTTCACCCAATTAAAGTATACTGAAAGAGAAGATATAAGAATGGTTTGTAGAAAAGTAACACTAAATAATTCTGAAAAATAGAACATATCAAGCAGAAATAATTAGAAAAGTATGTGGTATCGCTTTTTGCCATCTGCCAGTTCAAAAACTAAAATCACAAAAATACTGAATTCAAAAAGGAAAGTCCCTAATCAAATGGCAAAATCAAAAGCTCAAACACATCAAACGAATGGATAACAACTGTCATATTCCTGACTTGGTACAGGCATTTTCTTATGTAGAAAATGGTGGATTGAACCTGGTTTTATAGCTAGCTAAACCTCTCACTTGTATGACAGTCGCATCAAATTCCATTATATTGACAACGATGCGTGAACAAAACAAGCAGACACAATAGGTAAAAATGTCAAAAATAGGGGTACAGCAGTCAACATTGTGTTATCATCTTAATCAAAAAGACTGGTATCAATGATCAGTAAAAGTAGCACCTAATTCTATGGCTAAGATCATTCTATCTTAACGTCTTTGTAGTTTTCCAGCACAGGAATTTGTAAAGTATTTGCACATGTATTGGCAAATGGGACTGCATCGTCAGAACTCTCAGAAATTACATGTTTGAACTCCAATTGTAGGACAGGTTAAAATCCTAGAGGTGGTTTCCTTTCAAATCCTGTTACAAAGATCAATAAGTCTTTCAGCCCAACTGTTCCATCTAAAAAGAAAAATAAACTATTTTTTTTGTTGGACAAATAAACTATTAAAATATATTTCGAAATATTTGATGGCATCTAAATTCAACAATTTTTTTCTCTAAATTCGTTAAGGACTACATAAAGAATATTTGGGCATATTCAAATTTGTGAGATCTAAAATAAGTGAGAGAACTTTAAAATTTAAGTTGACGCAAAAACAACATTTACAAATGGAAGTGTGACAAAAAACACTTATTCAAGTATTTAAGTTGATTAGTTAAAAAGTAGTTAGACCAATATGCAATGCCTCAGGCCTGAAACTAGGCCAATATGAAAAACATTATTTTATGATGCAATAATGGTTGTGTAGATATTAAACAAAGCATAATGGAACCAAAAAGTATTACTGTATTTTAAGTCAATTTTTTATCAGTGGGGCTAAAAGAGGGTTCAAACTACTTCTATAACATTAACATATATATATATATATATAGAAGTCTATAAAAAGGACGATACTGTACAGATAAGGAAAAAAATATATAAGTCTAGAGATTTGCACAACGATACTAATATAAGATGGTATTATACGAAGATGTTGTTAATAAATCGTGTTGACAAATATTTCGGCTTAACAAATAGCCTTCTTCAGTGTCAATTATTTTAACAATACTGATTATATGTATAAAAATAGCTCAATAATACAGGTAAGTTTTGGTCTATTGATTTAATCCAAAATCCTGAACATCATAATATAAAACAAAACTCAATACTCAAATATACGTGACTGTGTATATTTACATCCCAAAATGAGTGAAAAATAAAACTTAGTATTTTTTATTGATGCCGTTTGGATGAGTACATTTATTTCCTTTATCCAAAAGCTTTCCCGAACCTGTCGCTGGGCATCACTCCAGTGAATGTTCTGTTCAATCACTAGGATCTTCATGCGGTTAAAGTCATCAAGTTTATGACCAGATTGTCTGAAATGCTGAGAAACTGGGAGAAGTGGCTTCTTAGAGATATCACTTCTATGGCCATTGAGGCGTTTTTGGAAAGGCTGCTTTGACTCACCAACATATTGGAGGCCACAAACCGAACATTCTAGAATGGAAATAACATTCATACTTTTGCAGTTAACATTGCAAAATATCTTACAGTTATTTTCGGTTGCCTTACTGTGAAAAGTTGATGAGTGATGCATCTGTAGGCAGCATTTGCAGCGTTTTTCATCACACGAACGACATTCTCCAGAAGTACTTCTATTATCAGACACTTCAGCCCGCACCAGCAGGTTACGCAGACTATTGGGTTGCCTAAAAGCTATCATGGGAGGCTCGTGAAAAATCTTGGATAGTTTGGAATTCTTTTCAACTGTTTCCAATGCTCACGAATGACACCGAAGCTGTTTTTGAGAGATGGGTGGTAAGTAAGAACACATGGAGTCCTTTTATATAAACATAAATTAGGCCTTGAAAAAATGACCAATCGACTAAATGAACTGCAAAGCAAAGTGAGATACTCGATTTTACTAACACCTAAAAACATGTAGAATTATGTTTAAAACCGTAGGCGGGTATCGGTTAATATTTCCTTATTTCCAATCAAAAACCAATAAGAAAGATTTTTCAGAAAAATCATCTCTTGTCTAAATCAAACTACCCTAAATTCAGTTTACTGTTCAAGAATATAATTTCTTCAGAACGACTTGTCTTTAGAAAATATTGTAAACCAATACTTCGATTTTCTCATCTTGACACAGAACTTTAAAAAGAACATGTACAACTATAGTAAAGTTGATTCAGATCTTAAACATGTTCAGCTCCTTTCAAGTATTAAATATAAAGATGTTATACAGAATTTAGAGTGTGTGCTACATTTGTAGTTTAACATATACTGATATAAACTAGTACTAGTCATCAATAAACTAATTTGCTTTGAATGAATTTACTATTATGATAATAAAAGTATGTCTAATATCATAAGAGTTATTGTGTACCAAATTGTGACAATTCTTTAGTGCGTTGAACATATATTTGACACTATCTTTACCCTATTTTCTTCTTCGATATTAACATTTATTTCTACTGAAATAATGAGTCAGTTGTTCAGTAGGTTAAAAGATTGTATGAGAGAATGGTTAGACTACTCTGCCACAAAAGCCTCAAGTTTCCTCCAAAAAAAAATGTCTCGAAAATGTTGTTAATCAAAGACAAATTACAAAGTAATTTATTACTTTCTGATCCGTTTATTTATTTTGGGCTTTTTTCCAAAACCTAAATTGAGGTTTATTCACAGATGACACTCGATCATTGCATAAATTTAGGGAAACACTTTTTAAACATTGTCCCTTTCAACTTCTATTTTTCAAACTGACAAAAAAATTCAAATTTTAATAGAAACAATGCTATACATTTGGTCACAAATTTTTTTTTTTTTTTGTAAACACATTAAAAATACACCATTATGAGAAGAAGAAAAAATATGACATTTTTATTTAATAATACAATTGTGCAGATTGCAAAGAAAAATATAATAGCTTGGTTAATAAATGATGAAACTATACAAAAGGGTATAGCAATGCAGTCAACCTACCCTAAATCAATATTTTTTCCACTATTAAATCAACCGGCTTATTTTTTTTTTTTTTTAACACATATAAACGTTTTATTCCTAAATATTTCCTGTTTACAATTACCTTAGTCGTCCAGGAACAGGCTAAGGGTCCCTGTTTACAAAATGAACCAACTATCCAGGGGTAATAGAAGGCAATAAAAATGTAGTCCACTTTTTACCTTGGATTTAAATTAGTGTCAAAAATATATCCTTATAATGTTAGAAGCATCTAACAGTTCTATACCTTAATTTCAAAATAGTAAGTAAATAATAAGATACCCACACAAAAGATGTGCATTTACTACAATAAACATGATAGGCTTACACTTGTTTATAATTTTTTTTTTTATGTTTGTATAAATTGATAAAATCGATATTCTTATACAATAAACCATAAAAAAATGTACTTTGACTCAAGCTTATACTGTCTAAATTTTCGTTATCACCGACTCCAATTTTGTCTTATCGATGATGTCAATGCCTTTCGATAGAAGAACACATTTTAGATTATTTTTCAAGTTATGTTTCCAAATATTATAAATATCTTGAGGTGCTTTAGGCGTTTTGTTAAATTTTATTGAATTCCTAATTTTCCATAGAGTCCATTTAGAATATATGATAATTATGTTTAGAAAATTATCATATTTTAGTATTCCCGTGTTTTTACCTACCAGAATGACCTTTTCAACAAGAGGATTATTTATTCCTATGTTTGATTTGATAAGTATTTCTTGGAGATTTTTTGAAATTAACTGTGATGTACTACAACTGAATAATAAGTGTTGCAGGGTTTCTATATTGTTGTCATTTTGATAAATGTGGCATTTTCCATTTGATATCTTCATTTTTTTTTAATCTTTCTTCGGTATATAAAATATTGTGAATGGATCTCCATTGAAATTCTTTTACATTATTTTCAATTGTCAACTGTTTTAATGCCGACCATATATTTTCCCAAAGTATATTGTTTCCAAATATTTCCTCCCACTTAATTTGACATTTTGGAGATACATCTTTATTTAAAACCGTACGAATATATTTGAGTTTTAACTTTGATGGTTTGATTGTTTGGTTGTTTAAGTTAATGATCTCAAGGTCATTTGATATCTTTAATTTCCTTTCATAATGCAAACTTTGGTTTCCGCAAGATTTCAAAATTTGCACGAAATCTTTAGGAATTGCATGTTTAATTTTTGAAAAAATTCGGAAATACAATTTCTCCGATCAATCAGCTTCCTATAAATTTCATTACAGCTAATAAAATCTGTAGTTTCTGGATTCCAAATGTCCTGGATAGTTGTGATATCGCAGAGTATAACAATGATTTATTTTTGAACAGAATAGAAGAGTTTCCAAATATCCTCGTATTTAAAATATCACTTTTATTTGAAGGTGTATCAATATTTTGAATGAATCCTGATCACGTATTTATAATTTTCTGATAAACTTGTGGTAATTGGTTCATATCTAAACCATTTAAACTTGAACATTTACATACAAAAAAGGCATCATTATATTTTTCATCAAATTTCCGAAGCCAATACTTACCTATCGCATTCCAGCTTTCCAATGGCTCCTGCATTAAACGATATAATAGTTTTATGTGTTTACTTTTTATAAACATATCTATACTCACCATACCCATACCCCCTTTAATTTCATTCAAACAGCAGACATTTCTATCTACCTGATTCACTTTTCCGTCCCATATAAAGTTCCAAATTATATTATTTAGCTCTTTAGTATATTTATCCGGAATTCCTCGTATTTCGATCTCGTAAGAACAGAGAGAAAGTATCATATTTTTTACTATAAGTGTTTTACCTGTAAATATAAGCTTCCTACTTTTCCATACGTGTATACAATTTTTAACTTTATCTATTATTTTTCTCCAAATATCATCGTCATCTATTTCATAACCATGACACACCCCTAATGTTTTAACATTGCCTGTGATCCATTTTATTTTATCAAATTTAAATCGTTTTCTTTTAGAAGCCCCTAAAAGTAAGCCTTTTGTTTTGTCATAGTTTATTCTAGAACCCGAAGCTTTTTCGTATATGGACAAAATTTTAAAAGTATTTTCTACAGCTTTTTCATTTTTATTAAATACCTGGGTGTCATCTGCAAACATACATAATTTAGTTTCTATAAAGTTCCCTCCCTCTCCTGGTAATTTTAATCCTTCTATTTCAATGTTACCCCTAATCGCACATGCCATGGGTTCAGCCTGTATGATATACAAGAGAGGCGCTATTGGACACCCTTGCCTAGCGGAGCGAGTAATCGAAAAGTATCTTCATACAAATCCATTGGTTTTAATACACGAAGTAGCATTGTATAATAGCATTTTTATCCATGCTCTAAATTTCCCGCCAAATTCAAATTTCTCCAGTACAAAATCTATCCATTCCCATTCAACCCTATCGAACGCTTTTTGTTGATCCAAAAATAATATAATTCCTTCTTCATCTTCGTTGTCAAAATATTCTATAATGTCCTGAATCATTCGGTTAGCCTCGCTTATATTTCTACCTTTAACAAACCCTTTCTGATCGCTATGAATAATTTTAGGTAACACTATCTTAAGTCTTTCAGCAAGAATCTTTGCAATAATTTTATAATCACAATATAGTAGAGTTAGTGGTCTCCAATTTTTTATATTTTCCCTTTCTCCTCCTTTATGTAGTAAGGTTAAGACCCCCTTATGTTGAGAGTTACTCAATATAGTATCATTAAAGATTTCTTGTAGTAACCTAAAGAAATCGTCTTTTATTATGTCCCAGTATAAAATATAAAATTCTAATATTATAGCATCTTCGCCAGGTGATTTGTTCTGTTTAAGTACTTTTAGTACCTTTTCTACTTCACAGATATTTATATCTTTATCTAACATTTCTTTATCTTCCTTACTTACCTTATCTATTATAAACTGACAAAGTTTTTCGCCCGCTGTTTTGTCCCAGCCTTCCGTGACAAAAAGTTTAGTATAAAATTTTACTTGTTCATTCAAGATAGAATCAATGTCTCATTTATACTCACCGTTTTCTGTTTTTACACGTTGCCATAATTTGTTCTGCCCATTTTTCTTTTCTAAATTAAAAAAGTATTTGGTCGACTTCTCCCCATCTTCGGCCCATTTAGTCCGTGATCTAATTTTTGCGGAGACTGTTTTATTAGTATAATAT
Organism: Mytilus californianus; assembly: GCF_021869535.1. Taxonomy (NCBI): domain Eukaryota; kingdom Metazoa; phylum Mollusca; class Bivalvia; order Mytilida; family Mytilidae; genus Mytilus; species Mytilus californianus. The sequence goes on from NW_026262724.1 coordinate 794,362, forward strand.
TCCTTAATTTTATTTTCTATTTCTAAAATTTTGTCACATGATTTATTTGATTCGTTCAATTGAATTTTCAATTTTTCAAGCTGTTTTTCTAAAGCAATGACATTTTTTTGTTTTGATAAACGGTTTTGTTTTTGACTAATTTCCATGGTCAAAAATTTAATCTTTGATTTTGTTACATCCCACCACTCTTGAATGCTACTGAATCGATTCTTACTTTTAACCCAATTTTCCCAAAACGTTTTAAATGCATTTGAAAATTCATCTGTCTTAATTGTATTTAGATTCATGATCCACATTCCCGGTCCTCTTTCAATATCATCTAATTTAATTTTTGAAGTAACTATGTCATGATCACTAAATGGAAATGTGATTATACGCGTGTTTAAAATTTTGCAGCTAAGAGATTTCGTACAAAAAAATATAATCTATTCGTGATTTTGAATTACCTCTTTGAAAACTATACCGTCTATTTGTTGGAAATTTACATCGCCATATATCATCTAAATCAAAATTCAATAGAAGACTTTTCAACTCGTTTAATCCTGTATCATCATTTTGATGCGAAGGGGCCCTATCTAGTTTGCTGTCTAACGCACAATTAAAATCTCCCAAGAAGATATTATAATGATCTGTGCCATCATCTGAATACAAGTCATTTTTAAAGTTTTTCAGATTTTCAAAAAAATGTTTCCTTTCTGAACCCTTATTTGGGGTGTACAAATTAAATATATGGTACACCGCAGTGTCAGTTTTAAATTCACCAATTTGCATTCTACCGTTATCATCAATTATTGAGACATCAAAACTAAGCGTAAAATCTTTTTTTAATAAAATCCCTACACCTCTCGATTCGTTTGTACCACAATTCCAGAAACTGTCACCACCCCCATATTCTTTCCATTCTCTGTTCCAAAGCCAAGTTTGGTCCTGTGTACAATGTGTTTCTTGTAAACAAACAAGATCTATGTTTTGTGAAACAATCCAATTAAAAACTTATGCACGTTTTTTAATATTTCTTAGTCCATTTACGTTTAGTGATGCTATTTTTAAACTCATTGTATTAATTTGAAAAGGTATTTTTGTTTACTTCTGTTGTAACATTAAGTGACACGTGATGATTTTTACTTTTGTTCCCAAACAATAGATTTTTAAATTTATGAAAAGTAATTACCTTAACGAAAACTTTAACACATACAATATATACACTAAATATGACATATAATGTGTTTACATTACCGTATTTGGTCAGACAAAACAGTCTATCATAAATATTGAATAATTTGACTTTATACTGCTCATCTTTCCTGAAACAGTTCTTTTTATACATATGATATATAAAATAAACACTACAGTCTACAATCAATAGAAACAATATATAAATATGATGTATGAAAGCAGTGGACTTATTTACAAAATTTAAAAACTGCATGCATTTTTTTCTATTTTTCTATTTTTTGTTTTTTGTTTTCTAATTAACATAATAAAGTTTGATTTTGACATATTTTGAGTTAATCTTTTTTTGGTTCAGTATTGGACCGCTTGTTCATTCTATCCGAGGAGGTAGGTGTTGTTGTTCCGTCGCTTCTCTTACGTTTAGGGTCCATTGGTGTGTGTAGTTCCTGTACGCACGGTTTTGGAGAATGAAAGAAATCGCTAAGTTTTCTGTTTATATTTTGTGCACCTTCAGTGTTTATATGCACACCGCTGTTGTCGGCTTTGTCAAACATAGATCTGATGATTGTGCCATTTTTATAAAACAGTTTCTCCAAATCAACATAATCTACATTGTCTTCGCGAGCGCACAATTTTCTTATAAACTTGTTAACACTTGTTGCCGATTGGTTTAATCTGTTTATTTGCGCACTGTTACCTTTACGTGGTATGATGCTACAAAGACCAACATGAGACTCTGGATAGGCGGATTTCACTTTAGCTACTGCTTTTGTCACAAGTAAATTTATTTGGTCACTATCATCCTTATGTTTACTTATATCATTTGTCCCGAGACAAATAGCAACTTTATCTACTTTGTAACTGTCTGTTTTCTGAACAGCAATGTCTAGACTTTGTGTGAAATTTTCTAAATTTGCACCTGATTTCGAAGCATTTAATAAATTTTCATCGGTTTCTCCGAGTCTTGTACAATTGGATGCACCAATAAGGACATTTAGAGTATCAGGAGTGTCATTTTTCCCACTTTCGGAAAAGGTATCGTTATCACAAACTGAATGTGTATCTGAGTGTGCGTCTATTTTAGTTTCTTGTCTACCCTCAATTCTTTCCGGACCATGCTTACTATAATCTTGATTTTCTTGGTCTTGCTTGAAACTCTCACAGTCTCGCCTAGGATGCCCTTTTATGTTGCGGTAAGAGCAATACGGTTCATTCGGGCAAGCATTAGCTAAATGACCAATAGCAGCACAGTTATAGCACCTTCGCTCATTCATAATTTTTGGACGATCTTTACATTGATATGAGGAATGACCGATCAACTTACAATGAAAACATGGTGTACGGTTATTGTCAGCAAATAAGCGGACTTCAAAGCGGCCTAGGCTAGTTCTGAGACACAGTTCAAGATATCGATATACCGTGCCCCATTTTCTATTTCTGTCCCTTTTATATAACCTCTTTTGACAGAACCGGGAACAATTTGACCGAATCTTATCATTTGTGCAACAATATAGCGATCGTCAAGTTCGTATGGAGCGTCTTTTATGGTAACGTGTGTAATCGATTTTTCTACATCAAAAAAGTTAACTGACCTGTTTCTTACTGTTATACCATTTACTACCAACGTATCTTTTGACTCTACATCTTTAAGAGACACAATACAGTCTTTTTCTGTAATTTGTATAGATCCAACATTGTTTATATCGATTTGTTTACTTATTTCTGTTAAAATTTCATCGTGTTTAATCCCTTTGAAACCTTTGGTATAAAAATGTATGGATAATTGTCTGCTTACCCTCGACATTTTTCAGTGAGTTGAAATCAGGATGTCAAAACAGGAATCATAAACAAAGTCAAATTATGCATATACTGTGCAAAAAGTCATTATCTTTGTTTTCTAAATCCTTTTGAAGAACAAACATATGAAAATCTTGAAAAAATTGGCACCAGAAATATCCAAAACAAGGAATTTAAATTAATTTTCTGCTGCTCAAAAACTCACACGTCCATTTACAAAGGGACAGCACTTTTTTTTGAGTCATCAAAATCAACAGGCTTATCATTTCAGTAGAAATAAATGTATAAAATATTGAAGAAGAAAAAAATAATTTAAAGATTCATATTCTGTTTTGTGTGTTGTTATTCAGTATCAGGTACATTTGTTTTCAAATCACTTTATTTACTGATATATAGATGCTGGTAAATTAAGCAATGCAATGATTGTTTTTTTCCTAGAGAAATTTTTTAAAGAAATTTAAAGCCCAAGAAAAACTTTACTGAGAACAATACCTATTGCATTCATTCAATGGGACAGTTCATTCTCCAAAAATTTAAATCGCAACAGGCAAAGGTACTCCAATGTGGGAAATAATAGTTAATGCTTTATATATTTATCTCAACAGCAGTTGTCAATTAAAAGTTAAAGAAATTAAATCATTAACTAACATCCGTAAAACTCTGACATAAAACAATGAATACAACAGTAAACATAATCAAAATGCAAATTTGAGGAACAACAAGAAACTGGGAGTAAAAGCTGAGTTAAAGAAGGTAAATCATTTTCTGCACAGTTTACAACACCCATAGAGAAGTCCATATATTTGAATTGTCACTTATGAACATTTCAAAAAATTAGTAAACTTCAAGAAGGTAACCAAAAAACATCTGATCCCATGCACATAAAAATCAAAGTACTGAAGTACTGAACATCGGATGACCACAAGTTCTTGAGGATGGTCAAAAGCACTTGTCTCTGAAAAAAACAACATATCTCTTTACCTAAAACTGAGGTTAATGTACAGAGATATATTTTTTTCTGAGACAAGTTCGTGCGTGGATGATGAATAAATGACAGGAAATTCAACTTCACCGTAATAACTATTATATTGTAGTGATACAAATCAGTATACACTGAGTTGTTGTTTATATTATATTAAAATAACAGTTACATATATATATGATTTGAATCCATTTGTATATCATTCTAGTCTACTATTCTAAAAATAGTGCAATGCAAGTGCATGGTGGACACTTTTCTGTAAAAATTCGATTTTTCTAAGATTGGATACGAGTAGGCATTCATATTTTCCCGCAAAATCAATTACAGAGTTACTGGTCCTTGACGGTATTTTCACAAAACGTTCTTTGAGATATTCTTCGCATGCTTTAACACAATTTTTCGGTACGTGTGCATTGATATTATCAATGATTTTTTACTTATATATATATATCTAACTACAAAACATTTTCATATTATTAATTTATGTTGTAAACAAAAATATTTTTATCAGTATTCATTGAAGAGATGTATTTATATCAAACGTTAAGGAATGTTATTTTGCACTCGTTTATGTGCGCGTATTTATCATGTTTATAGATCGGTTACAAATCCAAAACTAATTTACATAATGGAAATCTAGGCGATAGCAATACATCGGGATGACCTCAAGGTCATCGCGATGTAATAAAATTGAGAATGGAAATGGGAATATGTCAAAGAGACAACAACCCGACCAAAGAGCAGATAACAGCCGAAGGCCACCAATGGGTCTTCAACGCAGCGAGAAAATCCTGCACCCGGAGGTGGGCCTCAGCTGGCTTCTAAATAAAAATGTGTACTAGTTTTGTGTAATAGACATAAAAAGTCTATTTGTATTGTGTCAGAAATTTTCTTGAAAAATTAAGTCTTTGTCAAGGAAGTATTAAGCTATATGATTTATAATAAGAAAGGTATAAACAAGAAAATGTGTCCACAGTACACAGATGCCCCACTCTCACTATTATTTTCCATGTTCAGTGAACTTTGAAATTAGGCGCAAAACCTTTATTTCGCATACAATTTAGGAAGATCCCATCATAAGGAACATTTATATTTAGTTTCAAGTTGATGTGACTTCTACTTCATCATAAACTACCTTGACCAAAAACTTAAACCTGATCCGGGACAGACGGATAGACGAACGAACGGACGCACAGACTAGAAAAAATAATGCCCCTTTACTGTCGTAGGTGGAGCATACAACACGTTAAAGCAAAAAAGTGTTTTGGATGAATGAAAATATTTTTGTTACATATGAATTAACACACTCATGAGAATTAATATTAAAGGATATTAATTGGGAAACACTAACCATCATCCTCAATGTTCAATAACAAATCTCGCCATTCGCTGTGGGTTCTCAGTTCTCTGTTGTAGTTGTTGCTTTCGGGTTCTGAGAAAGAAACTGTAACCATTTGTTCAACTACTGATGCAATCAATTCCTAATTGGCATTGAACACAAACAGCTGTTTCATGCAATTGGGATTCCTTTGCATTTCTTCATAAACACCACTGCACTTTAAGCCATCTATAAACCTAAATTAAAATTGTAAATAAGTATATTTTTTTCTCATTATATACATTTCATATTTTCAATAGAATAGGGTGATTTAAGTAAAATTCTATATACATTGTTCGATATAACGAAGAATAATACTGATGTTGTAAACAAGAGTGCACACGCTGAAATGTCTCGCCTGGTTTACTGACCATTGATTTTATGTTGAAAGTCTTAAAGATAAAGGTCACAGAAACTCAGGTCAGATAAATGCTGTCAGACAGACATATACATCTTACAATTTTTTATACACAAAATGTAAATTGACCTATTGCTTATGATAATTGAAAAACAGAAACAAAAAAACTTAACAATGGCCAATGAACCATGAAAATGATGTCAAGGTCAGATGATAACTGACAGACAGACATATACACCTGCAACCATTCCGTACACCAAATATAGTTGACCTATTGCTTATAGTACTTGAAAAACAGACCAATACACAAAAATTTAGCATTGACCAAAGAACCATGAACATGAGGTCAAGGTCAGATGATAACTCCCAGACAGACATGTACATCTTACAATCATTCCATACACCAAATATAGTTGACCTGTTGCTTATAGCACTTGAAAAACAGACCAAAACACAAAAACTTAACGTTAACAAATTAACCATGAAAATGAGGTCAAAGTCAGATGAAACCTTCCAGACTGACATGTACCCATTACAGTCATTCCATACACAACATATAGTTGAACTGCTTCTTATAGTATTTGAGAAACGGACCTAATCATGTAACTTTAACCTTGATCACTGATCCATGAAATGAGGTCGAGGTCAGGTGAACCCTATCTGACAGACATGTAGACTTTGCAAGGAACCCATATACCAAATATGGTTATCTATTACGCATAATAAGTGAGAAATTCACATTACAAAAAAACTCAAGCAGTCGCTGAACCATGAAAATGAGGTCAAGGACATTGGACATATGACAGACGGAAACTTCGTAACATAAGGTATCTGCATACAAGATATGAAGCATCCAGGTCTTCTACCTTCTGAAACATAAAGCTTTAAACACACAGTTTACGCCGCCGCCGCCAGATAGTAATACCTATGTCTCGCATACTGCGACTATCGTCGCAGGCGAGACAAAAATTATTCTTCTGAAAGATTTTGTCTCTGAATTCACTACATTTTGTTCAATATTCTTTTTACCGTGTATATATATATACATACAAGTCTAAATTGAAAACAACGTTCAAACCTATGATTGCGTTGGATAAAAACCGTAATTTTTATACGTGTGCATGGAAAACAAATTTCTTTGTAGAGGGGTCTAAATACAGCACAAACAACATTTTCAAAAAGACCAAAAAGTGAAAGAATGTATTTTAACTAACAGGTCGAACAACTGATGTTCTTAAACCCTGCTGACTGCCATTGGCGATTGCCAAATAAATTGATCACTAGTTTTAACGAAATGGATCTTAATATTAATTTAATACCAAACAAAAAACAATAAACTTGCGGAAAAGATTGTATACCACAAACATGAGGTGCAAAAATTTGTACACCATATCCGGATTTCGACAATTAATGTCTCTTCGGTGATGTAAGGGATCGAAACGGTATTTGGAAGGCCATATAATTTACCTCAATTAATGATAGACTCTTGAATTTTAAAGAGTCGAAATAGGATGAACGGATCATATAAACCGACGGAAAATATAATACAAGCCCAAACGAAAAAATATAAACAAGTCTAAATTAAAAACAACGTTCAAACCTATGATTGCGTTGGATAAAAACCGTAATTTTTATACGTGTGTATGTAAAACAAATTTCTTTGTAGAGGGGTCTAAATACAGCACAAACAACATTTTCCAAAAGACCAAAAAGTGAAAGAGTATATTTAAAAAAAACGCATTTGACTAACAGGTCGAATAAGTGATGTTCTTAAACCCTGCTGACTGCTATTGGCGATTGCCAAATAAATTGATCACTAGTTTTAATGAAGATGATAGAAGGGGCTTAATTGCTAAGGCGGTTTATGTCACGGCTCCCTCAAAAAAGTATGATTTAATGTGTATCAGATGTCATTAGATATATGATTTTTGTTCAGACGAATTTGTTCAAGAAGTTGGAAACTTTTTACAGTCGTAAGATGTCAAATTCTGCAAATACTGCAAAAAAATCAAGTGAAAACTCAGAGGTAAACGAAGACAAAGACAAAAACAATATGGCGGACACCATTGAAAAGGATGAGACCTATTCTTCTATCTTACAAATACAAAACACCAAAAACAATTATGATGTTGATGATGTAAAACCAGTTTTCATATTAGAAAGCGACCTGTTTGGTAACAATAAACCAAGCAGAGATCAGTTTCTAACACACATAGAACTGTACAAAACCATCGATGCTACAATCTGCCCAGCCAGCCATCTAAAAGGGTTGCAGCGTGTTCGAGGTTTATGGAGAATCTATTTTGATTCTGAGATCGATAGAGAATCCCTCATTACATCAGGTATAACAATTTGAAACAAATATATCCAGGTTTACACTAGAAACCCAAGGATAATTGTTAATGAAAGACCAACTTACCTGAAAATACGGGTTAAAAATGTTCCTTGTTCCACCGAGGATGGACAGATTGAGCGATGCTTAGAATTTCACGGATGTGAGGTTTTTAAAATGTATAGAGAACGGTTGCGGGTAGATGGCCTGTTATCAAATTGCCAAACCGGTGACCGAATCGCAATGGTAGCTCCTCTAAGTAAAGCTCTACCAAGATCTGTAATTATTGGTAAATACAGAGCAACAGTTATTCACCAAGGACAAGAAAATCATAATCATGCTGAAATCTCATGCAATAAATGTCTACAGAAAGGTCATAAATTTTCGCAGTGTCCAAATGACTGGGTTTGTCTTCATTGTAACAAACAAGGACACAGACAAGCAGAGTGTGATTCGCACTTAAGTGAAAGTGACGACACAGAAGACGATAATTCAGAAGAGGATAAATCGGAAACAGAAGATCCTGTGCAGATATCAAAATCAATACTGCAACCAATCCCCAATGGTAGTAAAACAAGATCACCTACTATCGCTCCACTTAATAAAGATCAAACTGCCACTACTACCAATACAAGTGCAGACAAAGATTTTGTAAAAACAACATCATTGATATTAATATTGTAAGAAATTTCTATATCCAACAATTATTTTTCCATGTGAAAAGAAATCCATCAGTCACATATGCCACGTTTATAATCCAGAGTGGTAATATATTTCAAACTTCTTTGCAATGTATAGAAAAGGAAAATCCAATTCTATTTTTAGAACATGAAACACAATTTATAGCCATCCGTGTTTTCTTAATATCCGTATGTAAATCCAATAATAGTACTTTTCTTTTCAGGTTAGTACTTGGAATACGGTATATCACAAAGCCATCATTGAAATTGTTTTCTTTAAATAACGTCTGGTGTTCGGGCATACCACTTCAATTTGCTAATCCGAATCAGGGTCATTGTCTGATGGAAGTCAAGGCCAAGTGCGGTCTGAAAATAGATAATGAAATAATAACAAAACATTGTAGTTTTCATATTAAACATGTTAAAATGATTACTTACAACAATATTGTAAAAATATTGACAAAGTTATGTACAATGTGTATATTAATATTAATACAAACTGTATGTGCATGTTGTAAACAAATGCTGTTTATATTATGTATGAGAAAACTTTACATTTTTAATTTGATATTTATGAGGGGCCTGATGGGTTATTTTCGTTCTTCGTGATCGGCGCATTTTCGCTATCGTGATCCGTTTTTCTACAGATTTTTTTTTTTTATATTTTCGTGATCCGTGATCATGGAAATTTATTTTCTGTGAATCGTGATTGACAAAAAAATCAACTCGTGAATCGTGATGAGACCCCCCCCTCCATCAATATGAGATATGAATGATACACTACTATCTAATATTGACAGCAAGAAAAAAACAGCAGAAATAAAAAAAAAAACAAAAACCAGTCAACAGTTACAAAGGGTTAATCAAAACACATAAGTTGATAGACATTTGGAGAGATATACATAGTAGCAATATACAATTTACATGGAGTCGGAAAAATAAGATAAATGAAGCTTCACGAATAGATTACTTTCTTGTTTGTTCAGAAATAAGGTCACATATATATTCAGCAGATATAAGACCTGCACTTATTTCGCATACAGATCACCAAGCTATATCTCTAAAGGTAAAAGGGAGATCACAATCAAAAGGGAAAGCATATTTTAAATAGCTCAAATAAGATCAAGGATAAAATGGGTAGAAGAAGGAGAGAAAAATACTAACTTTTTTGGGGTTAGAAAAAGCTAGACAAACTAGAAAGACTATAAATGCCTTAAAAGATGACAAAGGAGTTGTACAGACAGAATCTTCTAAAATTTTACAAATAGAAAAAGAATTCTATCAAAATATTTATAATAGTACAAAGCCAGATGTGAAATCCATAGATAATTATATTAATGATACAAATATTGATCATAAATTAAATACACAAGAAAGTGAGATAATGGAAGGTACTTTAACCATTAAAGAATGCACGAATTCATTATTCAAGATGAAATTGAACAAATCACCAGGAATTGATGGACTAAGTGTTGAGTTCTATAGAAATTTTTGGGATGAATTAAAAGAATTTGCTGTATCTACATTTAATTATTCATATAGAAAAGGGAAGTTAACGAGTTCTCAAAAAATAGGAGTTATTTCTCTTATACATAAAAAGAATGATCCGCTTTGTTTAAATAATTATAGACCCATAACTTTATTAAATATTAATACAAAATTAATTGCATATTCATTGGCTCAGTGCATTAAAATATGCTACCAAAAATTATTCATAAAGATCAAAATGGTTATGTTAAAAATAGAAAATAGAAATATAGGTTATAATATTAGACAAATCCAGGATATAATTGATTATGCAGAAAGATTTAATATAGAGGGGGCACTACTATTTTTAGATTTCTCAAAAGCATTCGACTCTTAGAATGGGATTTTATGATTTCAGCTTTAAACAAATTTGGATTTCAAAATTCTATGCTTAAATGGATTAAGACTTTATACAAAGACATTAAAAGCGCAGTAATAGATAATGGATGGATATCTGAACCCATTAACATTCAACGTGGGATCCGACAAGGACGTCCGTGCAGTGCGAAAGTTTGTGTTATAGCAGTAGAGATATTAGCCTGTAAGATAAGGCAATACCATAATATTAAAGGCTTTGAAATTAAGATAGATGGGAAAACACATTCATTAAAAATCAGCCAACTTGCAGATGACACGACACATTTTCTAAAAACACAAAAAGACATTTCAAAAGTTTTAAATATGATTGAAATTTTTGGCACATTATCAGGGCTTAAATTAAACAGATCAAAAACAGAAGGCATTTGGTTGGGAAAACATGAACACTGTAAAGAAAAATACGAAAACATCAACTTTACAGACAAACCAGTGAAATGTTTAGGAGTTTTTTTTTTTTTTGTTGTAATAAAAATGTGTGTCAAAAACTCAATGCTGAAAAACAAGTAGAAAAATCTGAGAAGATAATTAAAAACTGGGAGAAAAGAAAGCTAACATTGTTGGGAAAAAAAACAGTTATCAAATCACTTATTCTACCCAAAATTACTTTTTTAGCATCTGTTTCACACATAGAAAAAGAATACATTGATAAATTAAAAAAAATTATTTATCAATTTTTATGGAAAAGCAAAATAGAAAAAGTTAAACGTAAAGTATTAAGCTATGAATTGCTAGATGGTGGTCTAAAAATGATTAACATAGATAAATACATAGAATCTATCAAAATTGGGTGGATTATAAGATTAATATATGGAGATTTAGCCAACTGGAAAGTTATACCGTTATTTTATTTTAATAAATTTGGCAAGAACTTCCTTATCTTTCATATGAACATTGATGGTATTAACTCAATTCCAGGTTTAAATAAGTTGCCAGAATTTTATTTGAATGTAGTAAAAGCATGGGTTAAAAATACAAAAAAAATAGAGCAGCCAAAAAACTTTAGATCCATTCGTCAACAAGTAATTTGGGGAAATCAATTCATCAAGATAAAAAAAAAAGTCTTTTATTTCAAAACTAGACAAATAGCAATATCATTTATGTAAACGACATTATAAATGAAAATGGTAACATATTGGAGAAACATATTTTACAAAAGCTCAAGATTAAATATAATTGGATGTCAGAATTTTCTCAATTGAAGAAAGCTCTTCCAAAAGAATGGCTTAATATTTTACAACAAGAAAATTCAAAGAAAACTAAAGTGAAAACAAATTATGTTTTATACATTAAGAAGAATTGTAATTATATAGAAACCTTAGAAAATTTAGACACTAAAAAAAATTATAATATATTTATTCAGAATGAGATTGAAATGCCTGTTGGTTTTAACAGATGGAAAACAGTGTTAAACATTGAGTATATTAAGAGTTCAACATGTAATATATTAAAATTTGTTCATCATTATTTGAAAGAAAATAAGTATAAAGTGTTTCGTTGGAAATTGTTACACTTTATTCTACCTTGTAAAACTTTATTAAAACAGTGGAATATCTGCAATACTTCAAATTGTCATTACTGCAATACCACTGAGGATTATGATCATATGTTTCTGAAATGTCACTTTCTTGATGACTTCTTGAGTAAAATAAAAAATCTTCTTGAAAAACTGAATATTGATAATAATATTCTAACATTGAAGAATTTAGTATTCGGTTATAAAATTAATGATGAACAATATTATGAAATCAATTATTTGATTACATTAATAATGTTTTGTATATATAAAGCTAATTACATGTCTGAACAGAAAACAGAATCTATAAATGTGTATGCTGTATTTAAAGCAGAATTTATGTATAGTTACAAACTGCAGGCAAAATGTAAGAATACAAGATATAAATGTATTCTAGATAAAACTGCCAAATTGTTAAAATAATTTCATTGTTTGAGAAGTATATGATCTAGCAAAAATAAATGGATGAATAGATAAATTTTTACAAATTACACAACTGGAACTGATCAAGTAATATAAATTTTACCTTTCACCGCTACTGTACATGTGATGATTGATAACAGGACTATTTACCGTTACAAAAAGAAGATTAAAAAGTGAAATATTTATTTAGTCTTAATCTTCTTTATACTACAGATAATTTTTAATTCAGACATACCTGTGAATATGCTATATCACATCTGTTGTTTTTTTTTTAAGTCATGGCCGGTGTGACAATTTTGTTTCAAAACCAGGAAGATGTTTGATAGAAAAACAATTCACACGTTTACGGAGGAAATATGAAAAATTACTCATATGGAAACTACTCAAAAATCAATTATTGCTAGATGATATATATAGTAAATCGTTAAACAAATAAGTCTCATTGATATATACTTGATTATATCATTGCTGATAATTTAATAAATTAGCTGTTAAATTAAAACCAATGTTAATTTAATATAATGATGCTTACCAGAAAACAACCCTGGATTTCTGGTATTAACAAATAGGGACTCTTCACTGGAATGCTGGACTAGTGAAGTACATTGTTAACAGTAGAAAGTGCAATTAGTTGTTGTTGAATAAAAAAAAAAAAATCTTTTAACGAAATGGATCTTAATATTAATCTAATACCAAACAGAAAACAATAAACTTGCGGAAAAGATTGTATACCACAAACATGAGGTGCAAAAATTTGAACACCATATCCGGATTTCGACAATTAATGTCTCTTCAGTGATGTTAGTGATCGAAACGGTATTTGGAAGGCCATATAATTTACCTCCAATTAGGATAGACTCTTGAATTTTAAAGAGTCGAAATAGGATGAACGGATCATATAAACCCGAGGGAAACCATAATACAAGCCAAACGAAAAAATATAAACAAGTCTTAATTGAAAACAACGTTCAAACCTATGATTGCGTTGGATAAAAACCGTAATTTTTAAACGTGTGCATGTAAAACAAATTTCTTTGTAGAGGGGTCTAAATACAGCACACACAACATTTTTCAAAAGACCAAAAAATGAAAGAGTATATTTTTACAAAACGCATTTGACTAACAGATCGAACAACTGATGTTCTTAAACCCTGCTGACTGCCATTGGCGATTGTCAAATAAATTGATCGCTAGTTTTAACGAAATGGATCTTAATATTAATCTAATACCAAACAGAAAACAATAAACTTGCGGAAAAGATTGTATACCACAAACATGAGGTGCAAAAATTTGTACACCATATCCGGATTTCGACAATTAATGTCTCTTCAGTGATGTTAGGGATCGAAACGGTATTTTGAAGGCCATATAATTTACCTCAATTCAGGATAGACTCTTGAATTTTAAAGAGTCGAAATAGGATGAACGGATCATACAAACCCGACGGAAAATATAATACAAGCCCAAACGAAAAAATATAAACAAGTCTTAATTGAAAACAACGTTCAAATTTATGATTGCGTTGGATAAAAACCGTAATTTTTATACGTGTGCATGTAAAACAAATTTCTTTGTAGAGAGTCTATCCTAAATTCAAGAGTCTATCCTAAATTGAGGTAAATTATGTGGCCTTCCAAATACCGTTTCGACCCCTAACATCACTGAAGAGACATTAATTGTCGAAATCCGGATATGGTGTACAAATTTTTGCACCTCATGTTTGTGGTATACAATCTTTTCCGCAAGTTTATTGTTTTTTGTTTGGTATTAAATTAATATTAAGATCCATTTTGTTAAAACTAGTGATCAATTTATTTGGCAATCGCCAATGGCAGTCAGCAGGGTTTAAGAACATCAGTTGTTCGGCCTGTTAGTCGAATGCGTTTTGTTAATATATATGGTCCGTGTATATTTGCGTCCAATCGTTTTTCGTTTTGAAATATCAAAAACAAAAAACAAAAAACGAAAGTGTTTTCATTTTTCGTTTTTGATTTCGTAAAAACCAAAATGAAAAACAAAAGTGTTTTCGTTTTTCATTTTTTATTTCTCGAAAACCAAAACGGAAAACGGAAGTCTTTTCATTTTTCGTTTTTGATTTTTCAAAAACCAAAATGAATATCATAAGTGTTTTGGTTTTTCGTTATTGATTTCTCTAATCAAGAAAAGAATCAACATTTGCATTCAATTTCTGCATTTCGCTCTATTTAATTCTCGTTTTACGTTATACAATGTTTTCCTTTCCTTTTTGATAGCCATTCATACCCCGGTGTATTTACTACTTAATGTAGACAGAATAGACCGCCTGACTTATGTAGGCTGCCCAACTATTCACATGGGAGATAACTCTAGAATACCGGAAGTTGTGATTTGAGCCAAATATCTCGTGAAATTCGTGTAGCAAAGTTGGAAAATAATTTGCAAGTGAAGAAAGACATATCATAATAAGGTATTGATGGTAAAAAGGGAAATTCCTAATCCAAATTGTACTGAAAAATAATGAAAACTGCAGTTACATGACATTTTATAAGAAAAAAATCAAAATTTGACGGGAACTGTCCTTTGCGGCAAATTAACAAAATTGCAAAAATATAGACTTGAAAGTGATGTATAGACATAAGCTACATTTGAACTGAAAAAAAGAGTGCTATGATTGCTGTTGGCTAATTTTTCTTCTGGCATTGTTTTGCCGATATTTTCCGACAGTTTTTCTTGTGTTAAACGTAAAAATGTTGGTACTCCGCCATCTCGGAATTACTTCCCTTTAACTACAGTCTGTTATTGGATGTGTTTTCATTTATGAATAAATAGAACAGAATATCAACCCATTTTGAATAAATTTATAGAAATGGTTGTTACTTTTAAATTTCATTATCAAATCACTCTATTAAGACAAATACAATTATGTGTATGTGTGTATGTTTTTAAAAAGGGGGGGGGGGGGGAGGGTTACATTATAATGATTATACAACTTGATAAAGTTAACAATTGTTTGATGTTTTAATGGGGGGTCAGTAAGCATTGCAATTTAATGCCCTTTTGTTCTGTTTGGAGGGAATACAAGTTTCTCTGTTAATTTTTTTTTGTATATAACTTTTTTTATCAAGGGGGAGATAACAATTAAAAAAACCTCATAAAAACAGTATGAATGCATGGGGGGGTCTCATCGGGGTCAGGTCTGATCCTAAATGCTTTGTGCTTTGTCTGATTCCTATTTCACGCTTATATAATATGCAACTTTTTTTTCATATTTCTTTGTAATTTCATTCAGTATTCATGCCTAAAGTAATTTTACTTTCATGTGTAATGGTCACAAAAATCAGCAAATCCTGCATCACACTAAGACCCCAATGACACCCACCGCAAGCAATAAAAAAAATATTTTTATCTTAATACAGTTTCTTAATATGTATAAAATATTTTAAATTCTTCTTTGATGTACTTATATAAAAAAAATGTTAATAACATTTACAGATTATGGCTAGATCTCAACACTGGGTACCAGGATTTTTTCAGGACTTTCATCTTGTAGTTGCAAATCCTCGTCATGCACTCATGTTTAGATACATTTGTAGGGAACATTGTAATATTGTTCCTGATGAAAATATAACTGAGACAATTGCAGATGTTACTCATTATCCAAGTAATTGTGTATGCACAGTTCATAGAGAATGTAGCTTTTGTCATGAGTTTTGCAGTAGAATTGCAGGAGGTAGTTCAATAGATTCTTCTGATTCACTGTTTGATTTGAGTAGTTGGTCAGAAGATTCTATTGATATATCATTGTGTGACGGCTCAGATATACCTTCAGCGACAGGTGTTTCAGTCATATCATTTGATTCAGAAAATTATGAAAGTGATAGTGACTCGAACTCTGTATCTGATGGCTTTGAAGTACCCAGGGAATCTGATATCCATCTCACTGTACCTTCATTAAATTTACGTTTTGAAAGTGATGAAGAAGAAAGTCAGCGGTTATCAGATTCCCCGGGCATAGATTTACCTAGTCTTGGAAGTCCACTGATATCATATTCACACCATTTTGATGAATACGATAGTCAGTTGCTCTCTGATTATGAGGTAAATCCGCCTTCTTTTGAGTCAGTTGATCCCACGTGTAGTTTTAGTGATGCCGAAACACAGTGGCCCTCTATTGGTAGTCCATAGGTTTTAGCATTGCTGAAACTAAACAATCAAGTGATTCAAGAGAAGCAGAATTATTTACATATAGTTTTTGAAAATCTGGTCATTATTGTGATATATGGACCACACACAGGACAGTGGTATCAAATTGACTAAGAAAGCATATGACTGAGGCATAGACATTGTCATTATCAAGTGCAGTCAATTACATTGTCATAATGACATTCCATGTATCACGCTATTGACCAGTTCTCATAATTATTATGTTTATTTCATTAAGGGGATGACCATTTGATATTCTTGGGGGGGGGGGGGGGGGGAGGATTTGTATTGGATCGGTTGTGTAATTTTTTTTATATGAAGACAAGCTTTTGGGTTTAAAATTTCATAAAATGCCTCAATGTAGTTACGGCCCTGTAATAACAGTGAGGTAAGTGTTCCTGAGAAAATATACCGTGAGTTAAATGAAACCCATTCTCAGACATTTCAAGTCTATTTAAATAATATTTTTTTTTGCCATCTCATACTCCTATAAAATGGCTTAAAAGACCTTCCAATTTATTATTTATTTTAAATACATTGTAAGTCAGATTATTTATTTTCGAATGACCACAGATAAAACCATTTATTTTTGTTATTATCAAGGAACACCCCCCCCCCCCCACTTACCCACCTCCCTCCCCACCTCCCCCCCCCCCCCCCCCCCCCCCCCAGAATATCAAATGGGCGTCCCCTAAGGAACCATGTCTTTTAAAATTCTCTTAAATACAAATTGTTCTAAGAAAAAACTAGGTATTGTGTGATTTCTATAGGAAATAGTAAAGACCACTCATAGTGACAACCATAAGTCACTGCCTTTCATTTAAGTGCAATGATTCTGTATATGATAATGAATTCAAAACAAATTTTTCTATAATTTTTTAATTAATGAATCACTATTGCATTTTATGAAATGATAGGTTTTCGGGGCCATATTTTTTCTGTTTAAGACTGATGGAATTTTTGACTGAAGAATAGATAAAGTCATGTGGCCCATTTTTATCCAATAAGAGAAGGTTATTCTTAACTGATATGAAATGAATTTGATATTGAGAAGAATGGGGAATAAATACTTGCAAATGATAGTGATTGTTTTGATAATTCAATTGAATCATAGTAATTTTGTATCATGACCATTTTGTACCATATATAAGATTATATAATTATAAGGTTTAGCATTTGCTTAAGGAAAGAGTTCCATATGGTACCCCACAAAATTTCTCAAAATTTAAGAACCACAGCAAGTTCTTCGATTCGTCACACAGGTGCTAATTCTTATGCAAACAGTCAAATTTGTGGCTTCTTTCATGAATGATTTTAATAACAGACAACAACATTTCTGTGAACATGCATATTTTCTAAAAGCAAAATGTATTTTTTTCAATGGATTTTTGTTTAAGTAAGCTCTAAATTAAATGATTCTTGGATGTGAGGTAATAATTTGTGATCAATGATGTTGAGTTATGAGTTATGAATATGGTGTATGATAAGGTGTACTAAAATTTTATTATGAATAATTATATCAGTAATGAAGAATTCAAAATCTAGTGTTGGTACCTTAGAGTGTTTTTTAACATTTCAAGAAAGGTGAGATACATACATTAATTGTATGAAAAATAACAAGGGACTTGGGCCTACATCACCCATCTACACCCCACTGGATCAGACTGTGCCAAACTACACTTGCTTTCTAATTGTATGTTTCAACTATATTAATTGATACTCATTATAAATTCATGTTTACACTGCACCAAAATATTCTTGTTATCTACCATATTGCATACATCTTCACATCTTCAAATACTTTTTTTCCAAATAAAGCTATTCAAAAACACAACACTTAGCAGTTACTTCAGTGCATGAGCAATAAACCCAAACATCACAACCTTTTTACACATTTTATGAGTATTATATCACTCACCAGTTATTGTCTGACTGTGGACCTAATAATCAAATTATTCTACTTTGCAACAACTTAACAAAACTCACCATACCAAGTAAAGTCCAAAGGAACAATTAATTAATTAAATTATAACATGTACAATAAATTGATTAAACAGAATAAACTATCGATATGAATTTCACTCATACTGTATGACAATAAATGATAAATTGATGACTTTTAAGTATAAGTAAGAGAATGATAATCCTTTTTTTCATGATTTAGTATGATAATTATCATGAGTTGTGCATAATCCATTACAAAGAACATGATTTTATTCATTCTTCACAGTTAATATATTATTTGTATGCATTATGATTGGCAACCACCCATAATGACATTTTGTTTATTGTAGGACTGTATACAGACATTTGAAATCATCATCAAACCAGACTTTTTTGCAGTTTGATAGCATCTTCACATCAGTTTGAGGTAAGCATGCCTGCAACAAATTATGATTATTTTTATTTTTATGATAAACAATCAACATATTACAACATGTAAAAAAACAACTGAGCAACACCAACGAGACATTAAAGTGGGTTAATAAATACTTTAAATTAAAGGTACCAGAATTATATACTTTTCAGATCCAAAAGGGTAAGCAGATCCTGCTTTACATATGTCACCTGTCATATTATATCAACATGTCTGAATTCCAAGCAAATCAAAATACAAAACGAACACATCAAATGGCAAAAGTGAATATTTCAGAACAATTTATCTTTATTGTAGGTTTGAGTTACTTCAGAAATTGTTTACAAAAAATTGGAAGAGTTTGGCAGATATTCAACATATTCATTTAAATTTGAGGTAAGCATTCATTTCACAGGTTACATTTATTATTATTATATTGTTATAATTTGATAAAGGGATATAACTCAATATTTTATAAAGGGATATAACTCAAACCAATTTCATGAATAGAATTTATCATAAATTTAAGTCAGTTGCCCATTATTAAAGAAGTTTACCCAAATTAAAATATTTGAAAGTCATGGTTTGCAAATGTTATACATAAAAAAAAAGTTGCTTTGACAATTTGAAATGTTTATAATTGTAATAACACCAGCCAGATATGTCTGATAAGGGAGATAACTCAATACCTTTAAATTGTTCATAAATGGTAAATCTTTTGTTACTTTTTAATACTTCAGCATTATATGGTAAAATTTTTGTTTTGAGTTGATGAACTGTCATTATGTCAAACAACATGGTTACAAACAATGTTGTACATGATGTTTTTAAACACGTAAATGGGAAACCTCAAATGGTCCATAAAGTTCTGTGTGAACTTGGTGGTGTAACTCCACAAGCTATAATAGTTGGAAGCATTTATAACAAAGCTAAGCGAGTTGTTCATCTAGTAAGAAAATTGAAGAACTGCCGAAACAATGACAGATTACAAAAGTATTTGCAAGCCGATTTTGTATTTCCCAAGAGACTTTTGAAAAGAAAAGTAGATGACAATGATGAGGAAAAGAGAGAAGATTGCAAGAAGTTAAGAAATACCATTAAAGTACATGAGACGTCAAATATGAAATTAAGAGAAAAATTAAGGTCAATTAATGTTTCACGGCTTAATCAAAAAATTAAAAGGCAGGCTTCAACAATTTTGAGACAACATAATACTATAGCACTGTTAAAACAAAGAGTCAATGATTTATTAGATAGAAAAAAACATCATGAAAAGGCAACACAATGCAATCGTTCCAAAAGCATTATTAAAAACTTAGAAGATGAATTAGATATACTGAAGTCGGAATGTCGAAATGATAATAATAACAATGTAAAAGATGATTTGATACAAACTAGACTAGAAAGTAAAGGGAAACCATTTAACGATAAAATCCGTCAAATATACTATAATTTCCGAAGCCGTGGAATAGGTCTACAGCATTGTGCTCCATTAATTAAATGTGTTTTTAATTTATTAAATATGGAAATTGGCGATTTACCCTCCAAGACAACTGCAAGCAATTTAACCGCTGAATTAGGGTTGATTGCAAAACAACATATAGGTGAAGAAATTGATAATGCAGAAAATATTACAATGCACCGCGATGCAACTACAAAATTAGGCCGACATTATTATGGTGTACAAATTACCAATGAAAATCACCAGACATTTACTACAGGATTAAAAGAGGTAAAAGATGGGAAAGCTACAACATATGTTGAATGTACCAAAAAAATGCTTCAAGAAGTAACACAATTTTCAGAAACTTTGGATCCTCCTAACATTTTTGGTAAAGTTAAAAATTTCATGACTGACCGCAGTGCAACCGAAAATAAAGTGAATAAAATTTTGGCAACAGATATATCAGCTTCATCACCAACTAACACAGTCCAGTCGTTTAAATGTGCAGTGCATCCATTACTACAATTTTCTGAAGTATGCGAAAAAGAAATTTCCAAACTAGAATCTGATTTTAAAGTTAATATTCAACATGAACAACGTGAATCTGCCACCCATTGTTTGATACGATTTTTATCAAAACTGTTTTTTAAGGATGGATCTGGTGACCCTCTTTTCACCAAGATATATTTGAAAAAGCATCATGGAATTTTTGATGTACCAATATTGAACTTTAGAGGAAATCGTTTCAACACTTTTTTTCATAATGCAAGAGGAACTTTTTATTTGGCTCAATATTTGGTAACATATTTTAAAACATCTAAAAGTACATTGAATTATACACAAAATTTTATTTTAGCCGCACTTCAAAACAACGAAATATTATGCATTTGCAGAGCTTTAGGAATTTTGTGTCAAACTTTAACAGAACCGTATTGGACTATAGCTGGTAACAACGAAATTTTGGCAATAAATATTGGACCTACATATAACAGAATTATCGAACTTTTGGACATTTGTGAGAAAAATCCGGAACTTTTTTTGAAAAATGAAGTTTACTTTTTACCCGGACCACAGCTACCTTTGAAACCAGAATCTACCTACCTTTTTGATTGCTCTCCGTCTTTTAACAAGAATACCATTCAAACTTTGAAAGTCTTTGCTTGTTCGTTACGCATTAAATGTCATTCTCTTTTTAAAGATTTTTTGCCTGAAGGAATTTATTTTGAACCGTCTGAAATTTTAAGTGAAAGCAGTAAATCCTGTCCACCAAATAACATTTGCGTTGAGAGGCTTTTTGCTCACCTGGACAACAAATTACGTACAGGTCCAAATTTTATGCCAGAAACTATTGAAGGTTCTATAATGTATGGACAAAATGAAACCCAAAATTGGTTGAGTTCAAAATCTGAAAATGAGCAACACGAAATTATTGCCAATGTAAGATCTGAGAGAAAAAACGTAATGAATGAGGCAAAAGAAAATCGACAACAACTGTACGAGGAAAGAGTTCAAATAATTGACAACAAAATTAAGGAAAAAAAAGATAATGAGGACAAGAAGTTAAAAAAAAAGGAAACGGTCATGAACAATATTCCTATTTTAGGAATTTGGCAAAACTTAAATGAAATAAAATTACAACTGGAACCGTTAAAAACAAAGAAAGAAAAAATTTTGGCCTTAAAAAATCAACTTCAAATACATAAGGAAACAATGGCAGTAAACAGCGGTGATAAACATCTTTTTAACTTAAGTACTAAAGGAAAACAACATAGCATAGAAACGCTCACCAACAATTTGCTACAATTACTCAAAATTAGAAGCGAGAAAATGGACCTATTTCAAGACCCTGATAGCTTTGTTGGAAAATTGATAACTCATGTATGGACAGATGATGAGTCAAATACTGACACCAAATACAGTGGGAAGATTATGTCCTTCAATAATGACACATTTAAGGTTATTGCTTTGTTTGACTTGGCAGTTCATTACCTGAAAGCATTTTCCATTATCCTCCAGTCTTTCCTTGGTTTAAGAAAAACTCCATACTTCTACAATATTATTGACTGTATATCTATGTTTTTGAATTTGTTGAATTTCACCTAAATTGTATTGAATAAAAGTGAGTTTATTTAATCTAAAAAGTAATTTATTCGTTTCTAATATTGATGAATATATATATACAGATCAAAAATAGAAAACAGTGAGACCATGGTGAATGGCATTATTTGAAAATTAATTTAATCAATAATTGATGCACAACACGCAGATTCTTAAACACTCCAAATGGACCAATGTCTTAATTACAAGCAAAGCTTTTAATATCTGTTTATGTTGGGGTTTTTTTCACACATCACTAGCATATGATAACTTGCATGCAGTTGTACTAATATTTGACAATTAAAACTTCATTATAATTTGCTTTGCTGCTTTCAATTTCAAATGCCTTATTCTTAGGTATGTTTGTTGAATGCTATATATGTATATGTGTTTATGTCTTGTTCATCATGTCTATGTGTCAACTTTTATGTTACTTGTAAATTGAACTTGTTGATCATTTTAACACTAAACTAGGCTGTTTTTACTTTTGCTTAACGCTTTAACGCTTTATGCATTTGTTATTAGGTTAAATTGATTTTCAATATGAATTGTTTATAATAAATTTTGTATATTTCCATTTATAGATCAAATACTAGGATGATGAAATGAGTGAAAATGAAGATCTGTATGAGTTAAACATAGAAGAATTTTCCAAAGATTATAGAGAAGGAAACCTATATTTCAATGGTATGTATTGTTTATTTTTTTAAATAAATGCACTAATCAATTGACAATACATGTAATATGAAAGATGAATAGTTAGTTATGACTGCTACCATTAATGTTATCTTTAATTTAACTTTTTATTATTATTTTCAGATCAATAAAAGTATTTTGAATGTGTGGCAGTTATAGTATTTTATGAAACAGACTATAGTTTTTTTGAAGGTAAGAAATATTAATTCAAAAAGAAAGATACCTCAATTTTTTCTAACAAATTTCGAGATTACCTCCCTGTTCATCACACAACCCTAAGATATGATCAATCTTATCTGGATAATATACAGTTATACACTGATTGACCAATGAAAAAAGAGTTTATAAAATCCTTTGGATAGAGATAGCTTCCTGTTACATAATTTTTTTAATTTTTTGTTGTGATCTTAAAATTTAGGTGGATAGCCTAACTTATGATTTGAAAGGTGATTAATGAATCAAAGACTTTCAAATTTCCTTGTTTTTATCTATAGAAAAAATATAAAATTATTGTATTTAAATATAAAATGAATCACAAATGTAAATAATACAATGAAATAATATATAAAGATGGTAAAAATACGATTGATTACAACATCACATTAACACGGGAGATTACTACTTATCTGATAAGAAAACTAGCCCTGTCGTTAAGTATGAACAGCGGTAGTATTTAAATCGGAGATAATGCCGACGAATGGAAAACACGTTATCAATCTGAATAATAAAGATGCATGATCTTTACTTTTTTCTGTTCTGAAAGGTTAGTTATCTTAGATGATTAGAACTGATGACCTAGGTCCTTCTGTCAGTATTAGTACTATTACACGAACATTCAGGACAATAATCTGATTATATTTTATTATTAAGATCGTTTGATTAAAAAACAAATTTCCGAAGGTTTACAATTCAAAATGGGGATTAGCATTCAATCATTTTGCCATTTACGGCCTATTCGTGATGACTTTTACTCATTTGTGAAGGCTATATGGTGACATATACTAGAGGGTGTGGAAAGGGGGTTACGAAATAGAGAATAATGAGCAAAAATATAAAGAATAGAGAAAATGGATAAAAAAATAAAGAAAAGAGAACAATGCACTGTTAGAATATAAAGAATAGAGAATAATTGGCAAAAAGTATAATGATTAGACAAAAATGGCCTAAAACATTAAAGAATACAGAAATGAATGACCCCATACTAGTAGTTAGTTGCCTATACCAACGTTTTTTGTCTCCAGTAGATTGTTATTGGTAATCATACGTTTTCTCTTTACTTTTATGACTATCAATTAAAACGTGAGCTTCAATAATTTGTCAGCATATGGTTACTTAATTTCTTTGCTTCCAGGTGACAAAATGTAAAAATTTTATTAATGTATTGCGTCCAAAGCACTTTTCTGGTTTTATCTTTATCAGGAGGGTTAGGCGGGGAAAAACAACAGTACATTTCACCTGTTGGTACTGTAGCATCACCCTTCTTTCATAATCTTGTCCCTGCTTTTTTTTTTATTTACACCAGGTTATACTTTTCATTTTTCAAAACCTGTCTATCCCCCACTCCTCCCCCGTGCAAAATAGTATAATTTCATTAATGGTGACCCCTTTAATTTATGATAAACAATAATTGAAAAAAAAAACATATTATGTGTATATGTCATACAGCTACCGAAGACAACAACAGAATCACGGGTGTCATTCGATATATCGAGAAAAAAAATCGTGAACGGTGGTCAAGTATTACGATTGGATCGTGAAAGCTCTGATATAGTAACGTGGTGAATTCAATCTTATCGAGAAGACATGTGCGAGGTCAATTACTAATCTAAAATAATGAATTATACAAAGAAATTCACAAAAACTAAAATTGTCTGTCAAAATGGTTCAACATAATGATTAGTATCTGAGAAAAATCAAGGTTTAAAAGTAAACCGTTCATACAAAACTACAAAAGGCAGATTGCTCCTCGACATTCCAATGACATGAAGTATGTAAACAAACTAAACGTTTTTGATAATTCGAATGACTAAAAAACTTTTCTTTGAAAAATGTAATTTCATTTTAATTATTCAAATGGTTCTTACATTTATTTAGTGTTAAATGCATAAAGACTTAGAGGAAAATGGGAATCCGGTGAAATACCTTTGCAATTATCTACGATGCATGCACCTCTATGAAATATCCCCTGACTTAAGTGTTTAAGTGTTCTGTCTATACGGAAAGTAATTCCATCGTACACAAATCCCCCCTGAATTTCTCGTTTGGTCGGATGAACTTTCAATGAATATGTGAACATCTTTCCATGAATTTTGTAAATTTTAAAGATTACAGGTATACAACTATTATAGGTAAAAAGCGCAAATATATTGTCTATTTTGTTCAGGTGTATTAAAGTTAAAAGCGCAAATGTCCTTTAGCAAAACCTATTCAATGTAAGATTATATTTGTACAAGTGGTCATTAAGGGCACTAAGCCCTAAGCGTAATCTAGTATGAATCTTTTTCTCATAACCATGCCCTCATGAATATATTGTTTTACTACACAAATTGAGAATCTTCTTTGACAACCTTTTGAAACTCGCCAAAGATGTTGCTGAAATTAGTTCAGTTGACAAGCTCTTCCAGTCTCTAATCGTAGCTAGAAGAAATGAATTATGGTATGCTACTGTTCTTGACCTGATAAATACCAAGTTGGCATGTCGTCTAAAGTTATAGTTTTCGGTGTTATGATGGAATAATGTTGATAATCTGGGACAAGATGATTTTTTAAATTTTGTACAGGTATGTACTGAGTCTATGAACTTTACGGCGTGTTTTAAGAAGCTCAATGCCAACCTAAAGCTAGGAACGGTTTCAATGAAAAACACTTTTATTTTACTGTATTATCTGTCACATTAAAGATTAAGTTTCAAATATATCATTATATATTGGAATGTAGTCATTATAGGTACAAAACGTATCTTTTTTTTAATGAATTCCATATACTTGTGCGCCTTTTGTGTTTTCACATAAAGTACAGCATATTTTATTTATCTAATTGCACAGTATTATTGAGAAAGTTGAATCATTTTGACTGCCATTATTTTTTTTCGGACTTGTTTATCATTTTTAAAATACAACAGATTTTTCACAGTGAAGAAGAATTTCAAGTAATTACATTCACGATCCTATACCAGATCTTTCACGATCCGATCGCAATGCTTGACCACCGTAAGGTATTCTTTCACGATAATTTCTCTCGATATACCGATAGACAGCCGTGAGAATTAAAGGCTCCTGACTTCAAACAGACCAATATATTCGAGTGAAACTCCCCCATTCATACCTGGGTGGTGTAAAAATCAGTTCATAAGAACCCAGTTGTCTTTCACATGAAACCACGTAAAACAATGGTTAAAAATTACTTCGGTATAAATGATCGAGAAAAATAAGCAGGTAAAAAACAAAACAAATATAACTACAACTTGGATACATTGATTGATTGATTGATTGATTGATTGATTGATTGATTGAACAGGGATTTGCTCATGTTAAATTTGTACTCCGAACGAAAGTCATGTTTGTTGTTGTTATCATAATAATAATTTGTATTGCTGCCTTAATTTCACCAATGAAACTTTTCATTAAAGTTTGCCTTTGTATTAAATTAATCTATAAACTTCTTGGAAATCTACAATGGCCGTCTGATTACAATTCGACCCTCAAGAATGTGAAATATGCAAATTTATTTGGCCTTTAATGCCTCAACTCTTTTAATGTGGGAATCCTATGGGAAAGAACATTGACATAATTTTCTAAATGTTTTTTGGAACCCAATGACATTGCATAGTGTTGCAACCTGTAATGTGAAGATGTGCATGAAATTACGGAGGGTATGGGAACTTCGGTCTGGTCAAACCAAAGATTTTAAAATTGGTTCGTGCTGCTTCTCTTCAAGCATGTGGCATTAATAAGTAAAATCAGAGACTGGTCGGCTCCGAGTCAAAATAATGAATCCGCGTAGGATGACATGTCTTCCTGCGAACTATAGCATCGCGAACTAGCACGTCCGACTCAGTGTGTCGATCTTATACAAAGCAGGTCGATAATTCATATTAAAATAACATGTTATCGTCCTGAATATGCATTTAATTTGCCACAGGACATTAAAAAGCCATCATTTGTTACCACCGCAGGCACAACCTTGCATAAAAGAGGGATTTTGCGGTCGTATAATGGTATTACGTTTGTCGTCGTCTTCCGAAGACATTTGGTTTCCAAATAATAACTTGAGTATACATGTAAGTGTATGGATCTTTATGAAATTGTACCACAAGGTTTTGTACCACAAAAGGAATGTTGGAATTGGTTTTGAGGGTTATTGTCCCATCTTTGTAGGAATTAAGGACCAATAACAAGCGTTTTTCTTGTTTCAGGACAATAACTTAATTATAAGCGTATGAATCTCTATGAATTTGTACCACATGGTTCCATACTTCATGAGGAATGTTGTGACTGATTCTGGGGGTTATGACCCAAAACGTTCAAGAATTACGGACTAAAAAATTAGGATTTTCTGTTTTCCGGACAATAAATTAAGTATAAGTCTGAAATGAATCGTTTTAGGAAAAAGGGCTCGAAACAATACTTTTATTATACTTTGCATACTTGCTCATTTCTTGACCAATTTCAATGGGGTTTAATTCAAAGTCTTAAATTCTTGGGGTTTTTTATATGCATAATCTAACCGTGCATTTATAGATTCTTTTTTTTTGGGGTCCGTTTTCAATTTGGTCCACATGAAGGTCCAAAGGGTCCAAAATTAAACTTTGCTTGATTTTAACAAAAAAGAGATTATTAAGGTTCTTTGCTATGGTGAATCTAACCGTGTATTTTGATTTTTGATTTAGGGCCCGGTTTTCAAATTAGCCCACATTAATGTCCAAAGCGTTCATAATCAATTTTAGTTTGATTAAAAAAAAATGAATTCAAGGGGTCTTTTAATTGCTTAATCTACACCTGTATTTGTATTTTGGGTATTGGATCATGATAGGTAAATATCCCATTTCATTTTTTAAGTTCTTAGACCACATTCATTCTGTGTCGGAAACCTATGATATGTCATATATTTGATCACAATCAAAATTCAGAGTTTTATTGCACACTTAATAGAAAGGTTAAGTAGATTTACAGTTAAAATAGATACCGCATTAAATTCTAATTTTATATAAGAAATTATGTATAAGTATAGTTTGATATTTTCTATTCAATATTAGATCTTTTTAAAAAATAATTAAAGGTACTAAGTTTTATGGATTTTTTTAAAAGATATTGTATTAATGATGAATGATATTTTGTGAATTGTCTTTTTTTTCATTTCCTCTGTAAAGATTTTTGAGAACTTGGTAGTAGGTTTGTTTTTATTCCATATGAATTGATTTTCAGAATGCTATATATATATATATATAATTTTTTTATGAAGCTAACCCCTTGACAAACTTACCTGTAATTGTCCATTGATAAATACTAGTAGATTAAATTCTTGGTACTGAATCTAACCTTGTACAAATGTATTTAGATTTTGGATATTGGACCACATTCTGTATATGCCTGTCTCAAGTCAAGAGCCTGTAGTACAGTGGTTGTCGTTGGTTCTTGTTTGTTTTTCGTTAATTGTTTTGTTAAAAATTAGGCCGTTAGTTTTCTCAACCGAATTGTTTCATATTTCTCATGCTGGGGCTTTTTATAGCCTATAGTATACGGTATGGGTTTTTCTTACTGTTGAAGGCCTTATGGTTAGTACCTTTAATTGCTTATATCAACTTTATTTGAACCCTGGTGGATAGTTGTCTCATTGGCAATTATATCAAATCAAATCAAATATTTTTATTATTCCAATCAGGGTCCAACAGGGGGCATTTACAATTAACAATTATGATAATATAAGCAACAAACATTAGACATTGTACAGTATATAACGTGACAGATATTATAATAGACAAATGAAAATAGCATTAATAACAAAACAAAAAATACATTAAAAGTACTCTTGAGTATTTTTTTCCCTTCCTTCCTTATTACTATTATTATTTCTATGTCCAGCAGTGCACAAATAATTTTAAAATTAAAAATTAAAGAAAAATAATAATAATAAAGTTTGAACATGCTTAAGTTATTATCTTTAAAGATGGAAAATTTATTCATCTGCAGGAGTCACCAAGAAACTGAATCCAGTCAATTAACAAATATTTTTTTAAATAACAACAAAAAATATTGCTAATTATGCGAAACATGTCATATAAATCTGCTATTTGCAGTGTTTCACCAGGAATATACACAACTCTTTTAATACAGGCGAGTTCTCACAAGACAGCAGCCATAGAAATTTCTCTTGGGAATTTAAGTTAATAAAATTGGGACATGATTCCGAAATAATGTGATATAAATGGTGTCTGTCTTCGTTATATTTTGTGCAATAAAAAAGAAAATGAACTTCATCTTCAATATTTCCAGAGTTACACCGATGACATAGTCTTAGGTGTGGAGGCCGTGAGTACCCTGGTATCGTCCTATTTCAATCTGCAAATGATGAGATGACACCCTAAATTTTGTTAATGATCTCCTAAGCTCAAAATTGTTCATGATATTTAGATACTTTTCGAAACCATAATTATTCTTAAATTTTACATAAGTGTGGAGCTTCCCTTCTGAATTCTTGGTCAGTTGATCCAAATTTTTATACACGTCTCTTTCAATATTTTCCGGATGGTATTTTTTGAAATATTTTTCCCATCAATTACTTGCGTATTTGACTTATGATTACAAATGTTTATCTTAAAAATTATAATAGAAAGATAGAAACTTTAGTAAGCAAAAATGACCAGCAACACAAGATCTACAATTAACACAATATTGTGGAAATTGTCCGACGTCTCCTTGGAATTATTGCCCTTTAATGACGATTTTTATCATGTTTTGCTTTACATGATAAAAATTAAAATAGATAAATAGAAACTTTAAATCACAAAAATGACTGATAAGGCAATATCTACTTACAAGTCACTTGCATACCCTCTTTTGTGTTTTGAGCAAAAACTAGAGAAGATAGAGAGAAACTATGCAGACCAAATGATCAGCAATACAAGATCAACAAAACAGAGATGTTTGTCATGCATTCTATTCTCGTCTTCTATGTATGTCCTTTGTTGAATATGCACATAGACCAAGGTGAGCGACACCGACTCTTTAGAACCTTTATTTAAAAGTATACCAATCTTTAACTAAATTCTAAATTTTGTACACGTATCGTAACCCAATGTATGTCCTCTAAGGTTGTAACAGTTTAATGGGTAATTCTGAAACAGATTACAAAACTATAAATACTTAAAGAGTCTGCAGATAGTCCAAACCGGAAAATTTTGGAAAGATTTTGTCAACGTTTAAGTATTTATCGAATAAACAAAATTAAAATATTTAACCAAACCACAACTCTATAAAATAGATATAAACATAGGGAAGCTATTATATGTATTGTCTTTCGGATACAAATTATTTCATTTTGGTTAGCGTCGCCTGCCGATGTGAAAGTCAAAAATATTTAAAAAGGGTAGAGCCGATTACCCTTTGATTTATTTCAAACCAGGGCCATTTACAAAAAGTCTTTCAATCTTATAGTTTCCTTAGGGTTTTACAATAATTGTATTATTATTATGATCGCTAAATGTTAAACGTACCACCAACTTATAAACGCCTAAAGCAAATTTTTGCTTTTTAGTATTTATTCCTAAAACGAATAAGAATGTCATCATTAACCAAAACAAAAATTGTGTTAGAAGTAATAAAATTGAGAATGGAAATGGGGAATGTGTCAAGGAGACAACAACAAAGCTATTTATTGTCTTTCGGACATTAATTCAGTTTGCCTTTCAATGGCCTTCGATGCAAAATTTTACAAAAACATGTAAAAGCAAATATGTATCTTCAACAGCATGCATGCAACATGTAACGCTGAGTAGCATTTTGAGTTTATGGAAATTAATGTGTAAAATTGTAAAAAAAAAAATTGAGAATTGAAATTGGGAATGTGTCAAAGAGACAACAATCCGACCAATGAGTCAAAAACAGACCAAGGCCACCATTTGGTTTTCAACACAACGAGAAAATCCCGCACCCGGAGGCGGGCTTCAGCTTGCACAGAAACAAAAAATGTGTACTAGTTAAGTGAAAATGGGCGTCACACTAACTAGTACTGCGAAACATATAAATGAACTAAAATTCAAAAAAGATATTTTAAAATATATAATTTAAACTTTTTAATATTACATTTCAAGTATGATAAATGTATGAAAAACACATGTTGGGCCCTGTGACTGAAAAAAAAAGATATTGAGAACTAGGCTCCAACCCTTGGCAATTTTGTATTACAATGCCTTCAACAGAAACATATAGCACTTAGTATAGTATTTTGATTTCAGGGGAACATGTAAAACATTGTTACAATATATAACGTAATCTTCAATTTTCAATGTGCAGACCAATTTTAGATTTTGACCCTATGAGTGAAATTTATAAGTCCAGGGAAAATTGGCCTCGTCGCTTTCAAAGACCCCCCTTTTTTCCCTAAAAATTGGAGGAAAGCCAAATGTTTATCAAGTGCCTGTGCTTTTGGCTATTTCTTTGATTGACCTTACCTGCTGCCAACAATAAGGTTTCGATGCTTTACTGCTAGAAAAAAAATGGTTGAACAAGTTCACGGTTATGAATGATTATCAAAATATCTTTATTGCAATCAAAGTCGAAACCAACAAAATAAACCACCTATTACTGAGGCAAAAAAATAAGAAATTGATAAAACTAAAAAAGTCTCACAACCTTATGTTTTGTGATTTACGAAGTCGTAGCAATTTTATCACATATTTTATATTTTGATATAAATCAAGTAAGGCGAGAAGTACAATAATGTGCCGAGCATCGTGATAGACATCTTTTTTTTTGGACTGCTTCCTAGTGACTCATAAGATGGCCTACTAAACGACGACTTGGAGTGGGACCTTTTTTAAAAATAATCTAAATAACGTATACATATTACCGTCTAGAATGTTCGTGTAATATGTCTAATATTGGCTGATTGGCCTCAGTCATCATGCAATTCTAATAATCTTACATAATCAACCTTTCAAACTTAAAAGTAAAGATCATGCATCCTTGTTGTTCAGATTGATAATATCTTTTCCATTCGTCGACATTGTCTCCGAATTAAAAAATACTATTGATCTGGATAACCGCTGTGCACACTTTAATGACAGGGCTAGTTTTCCTATTAGATAAGTAGTAACCTCCCTTGTTAATGGGATGTTGTAATCAATCGTTTAATTTTCACCATCTATATAATATTTCTGTGTATTATTTACATTTGTGATTCATTTTATATTTAAATATAATAATTTTATATTTTTTCTAACGATAAAGTCTTTGATTCATTAATCACCTTTCAAATCATAAGTCAGGCGGTCTATTCTGTCTACATTAAGTAGTAAATACACCGGGGTATGAATGGCTATGAAAAAGGAAAAGAAAACATTGTATAACGTAAAACGAGAATTAAATAGAGCAAAATGAAGAAATCGAATGCAAATGTTGATTCTTTTCTTGTTTATAGAAATCAATAACGATAAACCAAAACACTTATGATATTCTTTTTGGTTTTTGAAAAATCAAAAACGAAAAATGAAAAGAATTCCGTTTTCCGTTTTGGTTTTCAAAAAATCAAAAATGAAAAACGAAAACACTTTTGTTTTTCATTTTGGTTTTTACGAAATCAAAAACGAAAAATGAAAACACTTTCGTTTTTTGTTTTTTGTTTTTGATATTTCAAAACGAAAAACGAATGGACGCAAATATACACGGACCATATATATATATATATATATAGTTATAGGAAATTTGTTATTTTATGGAGTTAAAACTTATATTCAGTAGTTGATCCATAATTTTTTATAAGGGGGTCCCACTTGTCATGCTTCAGTGATTCCCAATATAATCAACTAAATTTGTTCCCACAAAAACCCCCCACCCCCAATCGGCCTCTGATTTTATTGTCAAAATAGTCTCAGTCATAAGTTATATCACATAGTTTGACAAACAATAGTGTTACACAAATAAAGATATATCAACATTTTATGGAAGGCAGTAACAAACATGAAGTATACTCAGTGGTTGGTTGATGATTCAATGTAAAACATACACAATACTCAAAGATAAGGACACATACAAATACACAGCACTAATTAGGTATGTGGAAAGAGTATATATACCACAAATGGTAGGCTTTTGTCATACAGGATCAGACATTCATTAACGAATGATGAATAATGAATTGATGCATGCTCACTACCCGAAATATATCCCCATAATATTTAGTGCTATACACACAACATATGTCTATTGTGTGACAAATGGGTTAACAAACTACTATTGAGTCGTGACTGAAGGCACGGACAGAAAATCATGAAAAACCTTAAAAAAACAACAGTAGAAAGTGATAAAAACCATATGCCATGTCTTACTTAGCCATGGTAATACAAGAACCTAAAATCAAACAGTATTGTTTTAATGAGGTATGTGACTATTGAACTTATGGGATTGGCAAGTCCTGTTATAGCTTGTGATATAATTTTGTTAGAAATATTTTTAGGTTACCAGTATCTCTGGAAGTTGTGAAAATTAATTTTGTTTTATTCTCGCTTTTTATGTAGGATTACTAATTCTTTTAAGATATAATCTGCAGGATAACTCATTCTTTTAAGATATAATCAACTTACAGGTCATATACTTATTGTATGCGTTTGATAACTAGTTGCTCACATAGGCTGCTGACGAGTCTGTCTTTGTTTTCAAATGTCACTAAAAGCGGCATGGCCCCAATAAAGTCAATGATTGATAAAAGCCCAGAAGTTGCTTCTGTATATGATCTTTTATCTGTTGAATCTGCTATCTAATTAAAAAAAGCAAAATCATAACTAATATATTATATATTATCAAGGATTTTTATTTCTATTCTTTTAGTTTTAACTGTTGTGCTACGATGTTTGACTTGTGTCTGTTTGTTGTTTTTGTTAGCCATGGTATTGTCTTTGTATGTGGACTTACAAGTTTGTGAAAACTACTTGGTATCTTCTGATTTTCTATTAACACTAAAAAGGGTTCTATTTGATGGAGTAATTGATATGAGTTTGTTGATCTTATGGTGAACGTTGTGACTGGTTGTTTCCGTATAAAGCTGTATAGTCAACAAAGGCAACGACAGTCGCACGGCTTTGTGTATTGTGTAGTACCATCCAAATATAGCCCCAGAATATTTACACACTAACTTATATACCTTACATTTTACCTGGGACCTTAAAATAAAATAGATTGAAAAAGAATGTGAACAACAGGACAATTGTAACCGATACCTTTGTATGATGTGGTTGATTTTATAATCAAACAAGCAATTTTTTAAAGGATAGACAACACAGTGAAATGTGTTCTAGTTTATGTGCACTAATAAAAGTGTTGATTCAACTTCAACGGGACAAAACATAAACAAAGAACAGACTTCTAAACCTTTCCATTTATAACGTGTTCCAAGTTTAGATGAGACCAATTATGGAGTAATATTTGAAATTCATTAAGGAATATCAACTCTGGAGTGTATACAACATAACATATAAAAGTTCCAGTTGTCCTTCACCATATGATCAGAACTTCAAATTTGTTTTAGGAATTTTGACCGTCTACCATATTTATTTGTCACCATCTAACAAAAATTCTTCAATTAGATGGTTACAATTAGAGACACCTGGTCCCTACTCTACCTATATGGAACAGAAGCCACATACTTATAATGAACACTTTTATAGTAAAACATTTTCAAGTCACATTGTTTGAGGTAAACATCTTGTAGAAATATATTTTTAGAATCATTGAAATCTTTTTAATGGTTGAGATTAAGACATATTTGTTCATAATTAGTGATCTTGACCATGAGAAAATGAACAGAAAGACAAGCAGAGCAGATCATTGAAGGGCATTTACCTTTATCCACTAGTGCATTAAATAAACCATTGTTGGAAAAGCAGATAACAGGACACAATGATAAGGGAAGCCACTGTGGGTGTATAGGAATCTAACCCTAAAGCTATTAGGTCAAACATCAACTTTGACAAAAATTTTGGCGCTTGACCCTTATGTACAAGGATGGACACAGATGGACGACTTCACACGAAAATCTATGATAAACGGGACGATTTCAACTTCCCAATTATCAATTTCCCATTTCTCAGCAGTAACATACCCTCTGCCCCTTCGTATGGTGTTTACATATCTCAATTGATACGTATGTTATTCTCGTGCTTGTTCACACTATACGGACTTCATATACAGGAGTGTTCTCCTTACGCAGAAACTGCTCCAACAAAGTTATGAGGTGGACAGATTAAAAATGACACTCCGTAAATTTTACGGACACCATCACGAATTGGTTGATCCATACGATGTGTCTTTGTCCAAACTAACTAAGGACATTTTTACCACGTGTTAGATTGTGGTTTGTCATTACGTCGTCTGATCTTTTAATTACCAAACGTGACTTATTCCCGATTGTGACTGTTTTGCTGAGTGTGAAACCGCATTGCTATAAGACGTGTCACGGTACTTTTCTATCCCAAATTTATGTATTTAATTTTGATGTTATATTTGTTATTCTCGTCGGATTTTGTCAAATGTCTTAACGTCTTTTCTGTTATATTCGTGTGTTATGGTAAAGATAATTAATCACCCCCTTCATTTATTAGATTTTAGTTTGGTTCAACGAAATTTATACGATATATTTGGTTTACAGTTTGATTCAGAAGAAACACCGACATAGCTAGATAATACAATTAATTATCTAATTACTACCACAATTTGATATTAATAAGTATTGTATTTTTCATTGTTATTAATAAATGTAATGTCAGTATTACAAATCTAATCTTGAATCAATCCTAATTCTATCTTATTTTTTAGAAATATTTTTACAAATTCAAATGTGACGTCACTTTGTGTGTTTTTTTAGAATTTCAAATATGACGTCACTTTGTGCGTTGAGGCTTTGGCTTACTCGGCTATGTATTTTTATGTGTTGGATTAAGTTGTTTTATGTAATGTATCCGTTTTTATTCTGTAGTTAGTCCCCACTTCGGTTTTATCATGTATATCTATCATATAGTCATTTTATAACATTTACTGTTTGCAAAATTATAAATTATTCTAAATAATAAGGATGTTCTTGTCCCAGGCAGCAAACCCTGGCCGTGTTAGGCGCAACTGTTTGGAAGTTTTGGTCCTCGGTGCTCTTCAGCTTTGAACTTGTTTTGGCTTTCAAACTTTTTTCATCTGAGCGTCACTGGTTTGTCTTGTGTGGACGAGACGCACGTCTGGCGTATTGAATTTTAAGCCTAGTACCTTTTGTTAGCTATTATTCGTGTGTTTCTTTGTCCTATATGTTCTCCCATTTATTTGTATTGTGGTCCTGTCATGTGATGTTGTCGTTTTGGTGTTGTTTTTGACGTTGCCATAAAAGCGGGAGGTTTGGCATGCCACAAAACCAGGTTCAACCCACCATTTTTTTCTTAAAATGTCCTGTACCAAGTCCGGAAAATGGCCATTGTTATATTATAGTTCGTTTCTGTGTGTGTTACATTTTAATGTTGTGTTTTTGTTGTGTCGTTGTTCTCCTCTTATATCTGATGCGTTTCCCTCAGTTTTAGTTTGTAACCCGGATTCGTTTTTATCTCTATCGATTTATGAGTTTCGAACAGCGGTATACTACTGTTGCCTTTATTTATCTTTGGTTTAATATTAAATACTATGGATCCAAATTTAGGACTCATGTAATATCATATTTATTCAACCCTGTATGACAGTTATACTTTTAAATTGAGTGCAGACAAGTACCTTTTGAACTTTTAACTAAGACTGTATTATTGTCTTTCAACATCTGAAAATTCTTATTGACACTAACCTCCAACCTATATGGTTTGGATTAACTGTTCATATTTTTTCATCATCTCTTTGTTTGGAGTCTCAAATAAGATAAGAACATATTGATAACTTACTTGAAACATTTGGACAATTCTTGCATTTATTGGTCCCTCAAATATTGAAGAATCCCTAACCCCCTGCAGACATAAACGCATAAAATCCCTTTTTGGACCTCCATCGTTTATACCAAACTCCCCTCCAAATTTGACATCCAACAGTGCTTTGGGGTCAAAGCGCTTCCTATTAAAGCCCCTCCTTCCACCTTCTAGAACATTCTGTCTGTTTACATTAATAATGTGTTTTCAATAATTCATCAATGTTTCCATCTCTGCAATATAAAACACATAGTATTTGCTGCATAATCTTGAATGGTTGACAACAATATGTGTGTACCAAATACCACATTTCTATTGGAGAATATGGTAATCCAAGTGGCACTCATATCTTTATTTCATGGGTAGAGTTTGCTGGGTTGCTAAATGTTGTAGTATATGTCATGTTTTCCTTTGGGGTGTTTGTCAGTTTTGTAATTTTTAAGATAGTGTTGGTTGTTTTTTTTTTTGTTTTTTTTTCAGACATCGCCAACTAATTTCATTTTTAAATGTTCAATCATGCTGAAGAAAAGTTATTTACAAATATGAAACTTAAATGGACAATCAAACCACAATAAATCTTCATGGACAGTCAACAAATGGCCAAAATAAAATAAAATAAATATACAAACAATAAAAACAAACAAGACACAGACAATTTTAATAAACAGCTGCGCCATGAGCGCATGATACGCCCGTCGATTTTTCAAAGAATAACATTCCATAACTCCTGAATGTCATATCAGATAAAAGAACTTAAGGGAGTTCACGTCAATAGAAGTAAAGTAGTCACCAAAGTTTCATGAAAACTGCTCAAAGCACTTTTGAGTTATTGTCCGAAAACATGAAAATCACCGTTTTTTAATGAATAAAAGCCCATAACTCGGAAACGTAAAATCTAAAATTTATATAAATCAAAAGGCAGCTCATTTCAATAGATATGAATAATTTATCAAAGTTTCATGAAAACAGCTTAAAGCATTTTTGAGTTATTGTCTGAAAACTGGAAAATCCCCCCTTTTTTAATGAGTTAAACCCCATAACTCGGGAACGTAAAATCTTAAAATTTATAAAAATCAAAAGGCAGCTCACGTCAACAGATATAAACAATTCACCAAACTTTCATGAAAACTGCTTAAAGCATTTTTGAGTTATTGTCTGAAAACTGGAAAATCCCCCTTTTTTAATGAATAACACCTCATAACTCCGAAACGTAAAATCTAAAATTTATAAAAAGTGAAAGGGAGCTCACGTCAATAGATATAAACAATTCACCGAAGTTTCATGCAAATTGGTTAAAGCGTTTTTGAGTTATTGTACGACATGTGGACGACGGACGGACAGACGGACGGACGGACGGACGGACGGATGGACGGACAGACGGACAGGCGGACGGAAAGACGGACAACGGTATACCATAATGCGTCCCGTAAATGGGCGTATAAAAATTGGAGAGGCGAACCCCACTTATAACTGCATGGGGCAACAAAATAAGGGCTCTGAAATCATAGTGAAAAAGTTATTTTATATGGCAATAATTCTTATATGATTTGCATATAAGAGAATAAGTTCATGATTGGTGGAGAATACTTCCGGTAGTGGGTCTTGAAGCTATTTATTTTTCGACAGATAACGTTGACGGAACTACTTTTTTGTTAACAAGATTGCGGCGATAATAACAGACGGGCTCGACTTTAAAAAAAATAATTTCACCGATTTCCAATTTAAAAAAATTATAAGGATTAAATGCCATTTTAAAAAAATTTATTGGTGAATAAACTGGACAACATATCAATAAAAGGCCGTTAGAATTTAATTAGATTGTGAGTTAATTTGTCCACTTAAACCACCAAAAAATTCCTTTTAAAAGGGCATTTAATCCTATAATAGCTTCAATAATGAGTAAATTGATGATTTAAGTCATGTTGACAGATTTGTAGATCTTACATTTTTTGCCATGGCTGCCGTATTGGTTAGTGAGCATGGTCATAGGACATATTTTTTTTAAAAACATATCGTAAGGATGATTTGTATAGGCCAAATTTGATTTAATTTCGCCCAGCAGTTTCAGTTTCAGAGGAAAAGAATTTTGTAAATAGACGACAATGAAGAAAGATGATGGACAGGAAGTTGTTGAACAATTCTGTTAAAGTGAGGCTAATAAGTCTGAACTTGGTTATCCATTTTTTTCTTCTTCTGCAGTTTAACTAAACAAATACTGTTTGGCTCTTAGTGTTGCTTGGTTGATGTCTCATTGAGTTATAACCTATATTTTTTTTATCTATAAAATGTTTTAAGGTTATATATACCTTTCGTCAGGACTCTTAATCAAATTGTCTCTTTCATCAGCATCTACGTTTGAATCATCATCCTCATCCAGTATAAAAGTCCTTAATTATATTGCATAGAATACCATGGGTTTTTAATTGTTCCTAGATCATTACTGCATTTCAAAGTTCAGATGAGAGGTGCAATTTGTAAACAAAAGGCTCATGACAGCTCATGACAGCCTGGAACTGCATGCATGAAACATCGTTAATAACTTAAAGTGTTCCTTTAACCCAGATTTCAACAAGATTTGATTTTTGGTGTTTTAATGCCACTTTTAAGCACCCCTTTCGGTCTATTTCGTGACAGCCAGTTTTTATTGGTGGAGGAAGCCGGAACCGGAGTGCCCGGTGAAGACCACTGACCTTCCGATTGGAAAACTGACAATCCTAGTCAATTAAGATTGGAGTCAAAAGCACTCGCAATTGCGGGGTTCGAACTCACAACCTCAGTGTTGACTGGCTAGTGATTACAGTAGTATAACTACTTAGACCGATAGGCCACCTTGGCTCCGATTTCAAAAAGAATTTCCTTAGCTAAGTGAAATACTGTTAACCAACTTATTTTCACAATTTCACATTTTTTTTATTTTCGCTGAATTTCGTGAGCAAGAGAAAAAAAAAGAAAATAAATTGATGCAAAATTACTACCTTCATTATGAAATATATGTGAGAGTCAAGTTTCTAAGGACTAAGTTTGTCAACATCCATTAAAGGATGTTAATTCTAGGGTGTTCACAAGGGTAAATGGAACGATAGCATTACATTATCCCCATTTCAAATGTGTTGGCTAAGGGGAAAATAGATATCCCTTCTTCACTATGTTTTCATTTTGAATTTGAGTCTTTTGACCTCAGCATCATTTATATTTAAGATTACAATTCGCATTTAAGACATGTATACTTAGTTCATTTTATGCTTTATTGTGTCATCATAATTGTTTATTTTGTATATTGTTTACTTTATATTAAACATGGTACCTGTCTATAAATTAAGCCTATTTCAAACGAGTTTTAAATGTTTGTTCTTATATTGTGCTGTATCGCCACTGTCACAGGCTAGAGGGAAGGTTTGCATTCAAAAAATAGTTTTAACCTAGATGCATATGTACTATATGTACCTGTCCCAAGTCAGAAGCCTGCAATATTTGTGGTTCACACTTGTTGCATACAATTTAGAAATAACATATCATAAAGATTATGTGTACTAAATTTCAAGTTGATGTGACTTCTATTTCATCATAAACTATCTTGACCAGATTTTTAAACTGATAAGAAGATGTGGTATGAGTGCCAATGAGACAATATGTTCATCTAAGTCACAATCTATTTCAAGTTAACAATTTTAGGCCAAAGTACGGCCTTCAACACGGAGCCTTGGCTCACACCGAACAGCAAGCTATAAAGGTCCCGAAAATGACCAGTGTAAAACAATTCAAACAGGAAAACCAACAGTCTAATCTACATAAAAAACAAGAGGATGTCAGAGTGACTGCAGACCGGATTTTCCTGCAGAGGTCGAACCCTGAACAGTTGAGCAATTATGGACACATATTTCAGCTTAAACAGCTCTGAATTTGGACTGTGATTGAATATTTGACACAGAATAGGTTTGTGACACAAAATGAATGTGGTCAAAGAACTGAAAAATTTAAAATCGGATATTTACCTATAATGGTCCAATATCCAAAATCTAAGTACATTGTTAGAATCAGCCTATCAAAGAACCCCAAGAATTCAATGTTTGATGAAATCAAACAAACTTTTCATTTAGGACCTTTCGGACCTTAATGTGGTATTATCTAATTAATAATGAAAATAAATACAGGTTTAGATTCAGCATTTTACGGAAGCCGATAAGGGCCATTCAAAAAAAAAAAATTATGTCGTAATTACGACATAGCATGTCGTTATTGCGACATAGCATGTCGTAATTTCGACATAACATGTCGTTATAACGACATCGCTATGTCGTAATTTCGACATAACATGTCGTTATAACGACATCGCTATGTCGTAATTTCGACATAACATGTCGTTATTACGACATCACTATGTCGTAATAACGACATAGC
The DNA here is from genome assembly GCF_021869535.1 of Mytilus californianus. NCBI lineage: Eukaryota > Metazoa > Mollusca > Bivalvia > Mytilida > Mytilidae > Mytilus > Mytilus californianus. Next base: position 836,213 of record NW_026262724.1, read on the forward strand.
TATGTCGTAATAACGACATCGCTATATCTATATAAGAATATGTATTATGATTGCCAAGAGACTTAATGACACAGAAATTAACAACTATAGGTCATCATTATGCCCTCAATAATGAGAAAAGCCCCCGCATAGTCAGCTATAAAAGAGGGACGAAAGATACCAGAGGGAGAGTCCCCAACATGACAGCTGTTTAACAATTTAATTCAAACGAGTGAAAATAACGGTTTTAATAATGTACAAACAAAGACCGGAAAACGAATATGTAACACAGCAACAAATGACAACCACTAAATTACAGACTCCTGACCGCTATGTGATAATAACGGCAACCTTATAGTTAAACTTTTCACTTTTTGATGCGATAGGCATTTCAAAATGGTTGTCAGTAAAGGCAAAGTTTGTAGCGGAAACAAATTTATCTTTTCTTTTTTTTTAGAATAATGAACACTATATGCAATCAAGCTTAATTAAAGTTATTCACTTGCACCTCAGACTTGCACATACTAGAACTTTATTTATAATCAAGTCAAATGAGACCCAGTTGAATAGGGGAGCAATTCAAGCTCCTTGGAGCCTCTTATTATGTTTGGCATGTACAGATTTGTGTAAATTATGAAGTCCTGCATTTCCATTGCAGGTTCTGAATAAGATGAATTTTAAGGTTTTCCCAATAAAGACTATGTTAAACTTTGGACTCATAGTGCTCAGACCCACGGATCTCTATACCTTCATTTGTACACACTTGAATCTAAATGTACAGTAACTCCTGAGGCTTGATGCAAATTATTACTGCATTGCTATTGTTGGTTCTTAATGAGATTCTTCAAGCGTCCTCCCCATTGAAGCCCTATTAAAACTTTGTACCCCAAGTTCTTTTAACCACTTTTCCCCAGGGCAACTATTCCTACAAACTTAAGGGGAGGGTTAGGATCCCGCTAACATGTTTAACCCCGCCACATTCTTTATGTATGTGTATGTCCCAAGTCTTTAATTTACATATTTGTTTTTCGTTTATTTTTGTACATAAAATAGACCGCTAGTTTTTCTCGTTTGAATTGTATTACATTTGTCATTTCGGGGCCTTTTATAGCTGAATATGCGGTATGGGCTGTGATCATTGTTGAAGGCCGTACGGTGACTTTAATTGTAAATTTCTGTGTCATTTGGTTTCTTGTTGAGAGTTGCGTTTTTGAACAAACCAGCGTATCCCAAGGCCTTGATAACCTCTGTAGGCCCCAAATAAGACGAAAAAAACATCAAAATTGGAGAGAAAACTGAAAAAAATGGTTTCTAACCTCAGGGATATTGTAATGTAATTTAGTGGTTGTCATTTGTTGCTGTGTTACATATTCGTGTTTCGGTCTTTATTTGTACATTATTAAAACCGTTATTTTCACTCGTTTGAATTAAATTGTTAAACAGCTGTCATTTCGGGGACTCTCCCTCTGGTATCTTTCGTCCCTCTTTTATAGCTGATTATGCGGGGGCTTTTCTCATTATTGAGGGCATTATGATGACCTATAGTTGTTAATTTCTGTGTCATTTAGTCTCTTGTCAATCATAATACATATTCTTTTATATATATAGCGATGTCGTTATTACGACATAGCTATGTCGTAATTACGACATAGTTTTGTCGTAATTACGACTTGTTATGTCGAAATTACGACATAGCGATGTTGTTATAACGACATGTTATGTCGAAATTACGACATAGCGATGTCGTTATAACGACATGTTATGTCGAAATTACGACATAGCCATGTCGTAATAACGACATGTTATGTCGAAATTACGACATAGTGATGTCGTTATTACGACATGTTATGTCGTTATTACGACATAACATTTTTTTTTTTAATGGCCCTTATCGGCTTCCGTAGTACGAGCATTTCAAAGAACCCTATATGTATTCAATTTATGTTGAAATCAAACACAGTTTAATTTTGGACCCCGATTTGGACCAACTTAAAAACTGGGCCCAAAATCAGAAATATAAATATATGTTTATTAATAGACAATATAAGATCAGTTTTGAAAGGAGTTCGCGTCATAAAAAAAAAAAAAATATATATATCATTTCAGAAAATTAGTTTATACAGAATAACAAACCTACCGCAAAATTCTTCAAACAATTTACCAAAGAAAAAAAACCAAAATGTATAATCAGTTCAATAGTTTGAGAAAAATCTAGTATAATGTAAGACGACATCTACAGCGATTCGAGCAAAATTTCTTCGAAAAATCCAAACCAAGCCGCATCATGATAGAATATAGTGTGGACCAATAAATGATCAAATATTTATCTCATCTGCCTACAAACAGTTGAATATGATACAAAAGATGACTTTAGGATGATAAATACTACTAATGGATCTCTTTGTCTTCCTTATAAGGTCTCTTTTGGTCCATTTATACCTCTCATTTCCTCAAAATTTCTACTTTTTAGGCCAATAAATAAAAATTTTGGGGTAACTTTCACTCATTTATGATAAAAATGTTATAATAAATGATTAATTGAAGTATTCAAGCTGAATGAACTATCCGTATAAAAGTTTACTGTCTCCAAGGAGGTTTCAAGAAGTCCTTAGGTAAAACTTAAATTTACGCCGCGTTCCAAAGAGGGACATATAAAACTTATTTTTTGATGAATAATTTGTTGTTACTGCTTTAAAAATAATTTCATTTACTTAAAACTATATATTTATTAAAGTATTTCTTAGGAAAAACTTTCTAGTATAGCAGAATATAAGAAATAGGGAGAAAAAGCTCCCCAAAACTCTAAGTATGGCTTGTTCTGTCTACTAATATTCATGGTAAAGTCCTATTTCAAGGAAATTTTCTCATAAAATGTATTTTGGAGACTCAATCCACTCAGAATATTTCATCATTTGTAATATTTCACTTAAATAGCAAGAAATTTTAACACACGAGAGTACTCACAAGGTCAAAGGTGCATGTACAGCTTCCCATATTAGGTGTAATACCACCATTGATTTTCCCCTATTAGTCTTTGTTAAATTTGCACTTTTCCAAAAATTGTGCAGAATTTATCTTTGTTTCAAATAAAGAAATACTTGGCATGAGTAAAGATTTATCCTGTCCAGTACTATAGAAAAAATTTCACATAACATTTCATTGCATATAAGAAAATAACCATCACTGGAAGTTAACCAATCAAATTTTCCCCCTTTTTTAACCTGTGTACAAGCTTTAGTAACCATGTAACCTCAAGTTTCCAAAATATTCTATAGAAACCCCAAATAAAGAAATAATGGTGCTTTGAAATACCCAAGATATATGTTTATGACTCAGAAATGTTTTACTGCAATGAAACGTAGGATCAATTACCTACAACTGTCAAATTCAAGGGAATATTTTTTTTCGACCTATTTTCGTATGCAACCGGATGTGACGTACTATGATTTGGTGGTATTACACCTAAAGAAGACTTTTTTGTTAAATAAACTGAGTGTTACTTTTTTCCTCTGTAATACTGGTTATTTCAAGCATTCCTGTCAAGTTTTGTCATAATCAGTTCAATAGTTTGAGAAAAATCTAGTATAATGTAAGACGACATCTACAGCGATTCGAGCAAAATTTCTTCGAAAAATCCAAACCAAGCCGCATCATGATAGAATATAGTGTGGACCAATAAATGATCAAATATTTATCTCATCTGCCTACAAACAGTTGAATATGATACAAAAGATGACTTTAGGATGATAAATACTACTAATGGATCTCTTTGTCTTCCTTATAAGGTCTCTTTTGGTCCATTTATACCTCTCATTTCCTCAAAATTTCTACTTTTTAGGCCAATAAATAAAAATTTTGGGGTAACTTTCACTCATTTATGATAAAAATGTTATAATAAATGATTAATTGAAGTATTCAAGCTGAATGAACTATCCGTATAAAAGTTTACTGTCTCCAAGGAGGTTTCAAGAAGTCCTTAGGTAAAACTTAAATTTACGCCGCGTTCCAAAGAGGGACATATAAAACTTATTTTTTGATGAATAATTTGTTGTTACTGCTTTAAAAATAATTTCATTTACTTAAAACTATATATTTATTAAAGTATTTCTTAGGAAAAACTTTCTAGTATAGCAGAATATAAGAAATAGGGAGAAAAAGCTCCCCAAAACTCTAAGTATGGCTTGTTCTGTCTACTAATATTCATGGTAAAGTCCTATTTCAAGGAAATTTTCTCATAAAATGTATTTTGGAGACTCAATCCACTCAGAATATTTCATCATTTGTAATATTTCACTTAAATAGCAAGAAATTTTAACACACGAGAGTACTCACAAGGTCAAAGGTGCATGTACAGCTTCCCATATTAGGTGTAATACCACCATTGATTTTCCCCTATTAGTCTTTGTTAAATTTGCACTTTTCCAAAAATTGTGCAGAATTTATCTTTGTTTCAAATAAAGAAATACTTGGCATGAGTAAAGATTTATCCTGTCCAGTACTATAGAAAAAATTTCACATAACATTTCATTGCATATAAGAAAATAACCATCACTGGAAGTTAACCAATCAAATTTTCCCCCTTTTTTAACCTGTGTACAAGCTTTAGTAACCATGTAACCTCAAGTTTCCAAAATATTCTATAGAAACCCCAAATAAAGAAATAATGGTGCTTTGAAATACCCAAGATATATGTTTATGACTCAGAAATGTTTTACTGCAATGAAACGTAGGATCAATTACCTACAACTGTCAAATTCAAGGGAATATTTTTTTTCGACCTATTTTCGTATGCAACCGGATGTGACGTACTATGATTTGGTGGTATTACACCTAAAGAAGACTTTTTTGTTAAATAAACTGAGTGTTACTTTTTTCCTCTGTAATACTGGTTATTTCAAGCATTCCTGTCAAGTTTTGTCATAATCAGTTCAATAGTTTGAGAAAAATCTAGTATAATGTAAGACGACATCTACAGCGATTCGAGCAAAATTTCTTCGAAAAATCCAAACCAAGCCGCATCATGATAGAATATAGTGTGGACCAATAAATGATCAAATATTTATCTCATCTGCCTACAAACAGTTGAATATGATACAAAAGATGACTTTAGGATGATAAATACTACTAATGGATCTCTTTGTCTTCCTTATAAGGTCTCTTTTGGTCCATTTATACCTCTCATTTCCTCAAAATTTCTACTTTTTAGGCCAATAAATAAAAATTTTGGGGTAACTTTCACTCATTTATGATAAAAATGTTATAATAAATGATTAATTGAAGTATTCAAGCTGAATGAACTATCCGTATAAAAGTTTACTGTCTCCAAGGAGGTTTCAAGAAGTCCTTAGGTAAAACTTAAATTTACGCCGCGTTCCAAAGAGGGACATATAAAACTTATTTTTTGATGAATAATTTGTTGTTACTGCTTTAAAAATAATTTCATTTACTTAAAACTATATATTTATTAAAGTATTTCTTAGGAAAAACTTTCTAGTATAGCAGAATATAAGAAATAGGGAGAAAAAGCTCCCCAAAACTCTAAGTATGGCTTGTTCTGTCTACTAATATTCATGGTAAAGTCCTATTTCAAGGAAATTTTCTCATAAAATGTATTTTGGAGACTCAATCCACTCAGAATATTTCATCATTTGTAATATTTCACTTAAATAGCAAGAAATTTTAACACACGAGAGTACTCACAAGGTCAAAGGTGCATGTACAGCTTCCCATATTAGGTGTAATACCACCATTGATTTTCCCCTATTAGTCTTTGTTAAATTTGCACTTTTCCAAAAATTGTGCAGAATTTATCTTTGTTTCAAATAAAGAAATACTTGGCATGAGTAAAGATTTATCCTGTCCAGTACTATAGAAAAAATTTCACATAACATTTCATTGCATATAAGAAAATAACCATCACTGGAAGTTAACCAATCAAATTTTCCCCCTTTTTTAACCTGTGTACAAGCTTTAGTAACCATGTAACCTCAAGTTTCCAAAATATTCTATAGAAACCCCAAATAAAGAAATAATGGTGCTTTGAAATACCCAAGATATATGTTTATGACTCAGAAATGTTTTACTGCAATGAAACGTAGGATCAATTACCTACAACTGTCAAATTCAAGGGAATATTTTTTTTCGACCTATTTTCGTATGCAACCGGATGTGACGTACTATGATTTGGTGGTATTACACCTAAAGAAGACTTTTTTGTTAAATAAACTGAGTGTTACTTTTTTCCTCTGTAATACTGGTTATTTCAAGCATTCCTGTCAAGTTTTGTCATAATCAGTTCAATAGTTTGAGAAAAATCTAGTATAATGTAAGACGACATCTACAGCGATTCGAGCAAAATTTCTTCGAAAAATCCAAACCAAGCCGCATCATGATAGAATATAGTGTGGACCAATAAATGATCAAATATTTATCTCATCTGCCTACAAACAGTTGAATATGATACAAAAGATGACTTTAGGATGATAAATACTACTAATGGATCTCTTTGTCTTCCTTATAAGGTCTCTTTTGGTCCATTTATACCTCTCATTTCCTCAAAATTTCTACTTTTTAGGCCAATAAATAAAAATTTTGGGGTAACTTTCACTCATTTATGATAAAAATGTTATAATAAATGATTAATTGAAGTATTCAAGCTGAATGAACTATCCGTATAAAAGTTTACTGTCTCCAAGGAGGTTTCAAGAAGTCCTTAGGTAAAACTTAAATTTACGCCGCGTTCCAAAGAGGGACATATAAAACTTATTTTTTGATGAATAATTTGTTGTTACTGCTTTAAAAATAATTTCATTTACTTAAAACTATATATTTATTAAAGTATTTCTTAGGAAAAACTTTCTAGTATAGCAGAATATAAGAAATAGGGAGAAAAAGCTCCCCAAAACTCTAAGTATGGCTTGTTCTGTCTACTAATATTCATGGTAAAGTCCTATTTCAAGGAAATTTTCTCATAAAATGTATTTTGGAGACTCAATCCACTCAGAATATTTCATCATTTGTAATATTTCACTTAAATAGCAAGAAATTTTAACACACGAGAGTACTCACAAGGTCAAAGGTGCATGTACAGCTTCCCATATTAGGTGTAATACCACCATTGATTTTCCCCTATTAGTCTTTGTTAAATTTGCACTTTTCCAAAAATTGTGCAGAATTTATCTTTGTTTCAAATAAAGAAATACTTGGCATGAGTAAAGATTTATCCTGTCCAGTACTATAGAAAAAATTTCACATAACATTTCATTGCATATAAGAAAATAACCATCACTGGAAGTTAACCAATCAAATTTTCCCCCTTTTTTAACCTGTGTACAAGCTTTAGTAACCATGTAACCTCAAGTTTCCAAAATATTCTATAGAAACCCCAAATAAAGAAATAATGGTGCTTTGAAATACCCAAGATATATGTTTATGACTCAGAAATGTTTTACTGCAATGAAACGTAGGATCAATTACCTACAACTGTCAAATTCAAGGGAATATTTTTTTTCGACCTATTTTCGTATGCAACCGGATGTGACGTACTATGATTTGGTGGTATTACACCTAAAGAAGACTTTTTTGTTAAATAAACTGAGTGTTACTTTTTTCCTCTGTAATACTGGTTATTTCAAGCATTCCTGTCAAGTTTTGTCATAATCAGTTCAATAGTTTGAGAAAAATCTAGTATAATGTAAGACGACATCTACAGCGATTCGAGCAAAATTTCTTCGAAAAATCCAAACCAAGCCGCATCATGATAGAATATAGTGTGGACCAATAAATGATCAAATATTTATCTCATCTGCCTACAAACAGTTGAATATGATACAAAAGATGACTTTAGGATGATAAATACTACTAATGGATCTCTTTGTCTTCCTTATAAGGTCTCTTTTGGTCCATTTATACCTCTCATTTCCTCAAAATTTCTACTTTTTAGGCCAATAAATAAAAATTTTGGGGTAACTTTCACTCATTTATGATAAAAATGTTATAATAAATGATTAATTGAAGTATTCAAGCTGAATGAACTATCCGTATAAAAGTTTACTGTCTCCAAGGAGGTTTCAAGAAGTCCTTAGGTAAAACTTAAATTTACGCCGCGTTCCAAAGAGGGACATATAAAACTTATTTTTTGATGAATAATTTGTTGTTACTGCTTTAAAAATAATTTCATTTACTTAAAACTATATATTTATTAAAGTATTTCTTAGGAAAAACTTTCTAGTATAGCAGAATATAAGAAATAGGGAGAAAAAGCTCCCCAAAACTCTAAGTATGGCTTGTTCTGTCTACTAATATTCATGGTAAAGTCCTATTTCAAGGAAATTTTCTCATAAAATGTATTTTGGAGACTCAATCCACTCAGAATATTTCATCATTTGTAATATTTCACTTAAATAGCAAGAAATTTTAACACACGAGAGTACTCACAAGGTCAAAGGTGCATGTACAGCTTCCCATATTAGGTGTAATACCACCATTGATTTTCCCCTATTAGTCTTTGTTAAATTTGCACTTTTCCAAAAATTGTGCAGAATTTATCTTTGTTTCAAATAAAGAAATACTTGGCATGAGTAAAGATTTATCCTGTCCAGTACTATAGAAAAAATTTCACATAACATTTCATTGCATATAAGAAAATAACCATCACTGGAAGTTAACCAATCAAATTTTCCCCCTTTTTTAACCTGTGTACAAGCTTTAGTAACCATGTAACCTCAAGTTTCCAAAATATTCTATAGAAACCCCAAATAAAGAAATAATGGTGCTTTGAAATACCCAAGATATATGTTTATGACTCAGAAATGTTTTACTGCAATGAAACGTAGGATCAATTACCTACAACTGTCAAATTCAAGGGAATATTTTTTTTCGACCTATTTTCGTATGCAACCGGATGTGACGTACTATGATTTGGTGGTATTACACCTAAAGAAGACTTTTTTGTTAAATAAACTGAGTGTTACTTTTTTCCTCTGTAATACTGGTTATTTCAAGCATTCCTGTCAAGTTTTGTCATAATCAGTTCAATAGTTTGAGAAAAATCTAGTATAATGTAAGACGACATCTACAGCGATTCGAGCAAAATTTCTTCGAAAAATCCAAACCAAGCCGCATCATGATAGAATATAGTGTGGACCAATAAATGATCAAATATTTATCTCATCTGCCTACAAACAGTTGAATATGATACAAAAGATGACTTTAGGATGATAAATACTACTAATGGATCTCTTTGTCTTCCTTATAAGGTCTCTTTTGGTCCATTTATACCTCTCATTTCCTCAAAATTTCTACTTTTTAGGCCAATAAATAAAAATTTTGGGGTAACTTTCACTCATTTATGATAAAAATGTTATAATAAATGATTAATTGAAGTATTCAAGCTGAATGAACTATCCGTATAAAAGTTTACTGTCTCCAAGGAGGTTTCAAGAAGTCCTTAGGTAAAACTTAAATTTACGCCGCGTTCCAAAGAGGGACATATAAAACTTATTTTTTGATGAATAATTTGTTGTTACTGCTTTAAAAATAATTTCATTTACTTAAAACTATATATTTATTAAAGTATTTCTTAGGAAAAACTTTCTAGTATAGCAGAATATAAGAAATAGGGAGAAAAAGCTCCCCAAAACTCTAAGTATGGCTTGTTCTGTCTACTAATATTCATGGTAAAGTCCTATTTCAAGGAAATTTTCTCATAAAATGTATTTTGGAGACTCAATCCACTCAGAATATTTCATCATTTGTAATATTTCACTTAAATAGCAAGAAATTTTAACACACGAGAGTACTCACAAGGTCAAAGGTGCATGTACAGCTTCCCATATTAGGTGTAATACCACCATTGATTTTCCCCTATTAGTCTTTGTTAAATTTGCACTTTTCCAAAAATTGTGCAGAATTTATCTTTGTTTCAAATAAAGAAATACTTGGCATGAGTAAAGATTTATCCTGTCCAGTACTATAGAAAAAATTTCACATAACATTTCATTGCATATAAGAAAATAACCATCACTGGAAGTTAACCAATCAAATTTTCCCCCTTTTTTAACCTGTGTACAAGCTTTAGTAACCATGTAACCTCAAGTTTCCAAAATATTCTATAGAAACCCCAAATAAAGAAATAATGGTGCTTTGAAATACCCAAGATATATGTTTATGACTCAGAAATGTTTTACTGCAATGAAACGTAGGATCAATTACCTACAACTGTCAAATTCAAGGGAATATTTTTTTTCGACCTATTTTCGTATGCAACCGGATGTGACGTACTATGATTTGGTGGTATTACACCTAAAGAAGACTTTTTTGTTAAATAAACTGAGTGTTACTTTTTTCCTCTGTAATACTGGTTATTTCAAGCATTCCTGTCAAGTTTTGTCATAATCAGTTCAATAGTTTGAGAAAAATCTAGTATAATGTAAGACGACATCTACAGCGATTCGAGCAAAATTTCTTCGAAAAATCCAAACCAAGCCGCATCATGATAGAATATAGTGTGGACCAATAAATGATCAAATATTTATCTCATCTGCCTACAAACAGTTGAATATGATACAAAAGATGACTTTAGGATGATAAATACTACTAATGGATCTCTTTGTCTTCCTTATAAGGTCTCTTTTGGTCCATTTATACCTCTCATTTCCTCAAAATTTCTACTTTTTAGGCCAATAAATAAAAATTTTGGGGTAACTTTCACTCATTTATGATAAAAATGTTATAATAAATGATTAATTGAAGTATTCAAGCTGAATGAACTATCCGTATAAAAGTTTACTGTCTCCAAGGAGGTTTCAAGAAGTCCTTAGGTAAAACTTAAATTTACGCCGCGTTCCAAAGAGGGACATATAAAACTTATTTTTTGATGAATAATTTGTTGTTACTGCTTTAAAAATAATTTCATTTACTTAAAACTATATATTTATTAAAGTATTTCTTAGGAAAAACTTTCTAGTATAGCAGAATATAAGAAATAGGGAGAAAAAGCTCCCCAAAACTCTAAGTATGGCTTGTTCTGTCTACTAATATTCATGGTAAAGTCCTATTTCAAGGAAATTTTCTCATAAAATGTATTTTGGAGACTCAATCCACTCAGAATATTTCATCATTTGTAATATTTCACTTAAATAGCAAGAAATTTTAACACACGAGAGTACTCACAAGGTCAAAGGTGCATGTACAGCTTCCCATATTAGGTGTAATACCACCATTGATTTTCCCCTATTAGTCTTTGTTAAATTTGCACTTTTCCAAAAATTGTGCAGAATTTATCTTTGTTTCAAATAAAGAAATACTTGGCATGAGTAAAGATTTATCCTGTCCAGTACTATAGAAAAAATTTCACATAACATTTCATTGCATATAAGAAAATAACCATCACTGGAAGTTAACCAATCAAATTTTCCCCCTTTTTTAACCTGTGTACAAGCTTTAGTAACCATGTAACCTCAAGTTTCCAAAATATTCTATAGAAACCCCAAATAAAGAAATAATGGTGCTTTGAAATACCCAAGATATATGTTTATGACTCAGAAATGTTTTACTGCAATGAAACGTAGGATCAATTACCTACAACTGTCAAATTCAAGGGAATATTTTTTTTCGACCTATTTTCGTATGCAACCGGATGTGACGTACTATGATTTGGTGGTATTACACCTAAAGAAGACTTTTTTGTTAAATAAACTGAGTGTTACTTTTTTCCTCTGTAATACTGGTTATTTCAAGCATTCCTGTCAAGTTTTGTCATAATCAGTTCAATAGTTTGAGAAAAATCTAGTATAATGTAAGACGACATCTACAGCGATTCGAGCAAAATTTCTTCGAAAAATCCAAACCAAGCCGCATCATGATAGAATATAGTGTGGACCAATAAATGATCAAATATTTATCTCATCTGCCTACAAACAGTTGAATATGATACAAAAGATGACTTTAGGATGATAAATACTACTAATGGATCTCTTTGTCTTCCTTATAAGGTCTCTTTTGGTCCATTTATACCTCTCATTTCCTCAAAATTTCTACTTTTTAGGCCAATAAATAAAAATTTTGGGGTAACTTTCACTCATTTATGATAAAAATGTTATAATAAATGATTAATTGAAGTATTCAAGCTGAATGAACTATCCGTATAAAAGTTTACTGTCTCCAAGGAGGTTTCAAGAAGTCCTTAGGTAAAACTTAAATTTACGCCGCGTTCCAAAGAGGGACATATAAAACTTATTTTTTGATGAATAATTTGTTGTTACTGCTTTAAAAATAATTTCATTTACTTAAAACTATATATTTATTAAAGTATTTCTTAGGAAAAACTTTCTAGTATAGCAGAATATAAGAAATAGGGAGAAAAAGCTCCCCAAAACTCTAAGTATGGCTTGTTCTGTCTACTAATATTCATGGTAAAGTCCTATTTCAAGGAAATTTTCTCATAAAATGTATTTTGGAGACTCAATCCACTCAGAATATTTCATCATTTGTAATATTTCACTTAAATAGCAAGAAATTTTAACACACGAGAGTACTCACAAGGTCAAAGGTGCATGTACAGCTTCCCATATTAGGTGTAATACCACCATTGATTTTCCCCTATTAGTCTTTGTTAAATTTGCACTTTTCCAAAAATTGTGCAGAATTTATCTTTGTTTCAAATAAAGAAATACTTGGCATGAGTAAAGATTTATCCTGTCCAGTACTATAGAAAAAATTTCACATAACATTTCATTGCATATAAGAAAATAACCATCACTGGAAGTTAACCAATCAAATTTTCCCCCTTTTTTAACCTGTGTACAAGCTTTAGTAACCATGTAACCTCAAGTTTCCAAAATATTCTATAGAAACCCCAAATAAAGAAATAATGGTGCTTTGAAATACCCAAGATATATGTTTATGACTCAGAAATGTTTTACTGCAATGAAACGTAGGATCAATTACCTACAACTGTCAAATTCAAGGGAATATTTTTTTTCGACCTATTTTCGTATGCAACCGGATGTGACGTACTATGATTTGGTGGTATTACACCTAAAGAAGACTTTTTTGTTAAATAAACTGAGTGTTACTTTTTTCCTCTGTAATACTGGTTATTTCAAGCATTCCTGTCAAGTTTTGTCATAATCAGTTCAATAGTTTGAGAAAAATCTAGTATAATGTAAGACGACATCTACAGCGATTCGAGCAAAATTTCTTCGAAAAATCCAAACCAAGCCGCATCATGATAGAATATAGTGTGGACCAATAAATGATCAAATATTTATCTCATCTGCCTACAAACAGTTGAATATGATACAAAAGATGACTTTAGGATGATAAATACTACTAATGGATCTCTTTGTCTTCCTTATAAGGTCTCTTTTGGTCCATTTATACCTCTCATTTCCTCAAAATTTCTACTTTTTAGGCCAATAAATAAAAATTTTGGGGTAACTTTCACTCATTTATGATAAAAATGTTATAATAAATGATTAATTGAAGTATTCAAGCTGAATGAACTATCCGTATAAAAGTTTACTGTCTCCAAGGAGGTTTCAAGAAGTCCTTAGGTAAAACTTAAATTTACGCCGCGTTCCAAAGAGGGACATATAAAACTTATTTTTTGATGAATAATTTGTTGTTACTGCTTTAAAAATAATTTCATTTACTTAAAACTATATATTTATTAAAGTATTTCTTAGGAAAAACTTTCTAGTATAGCAGAATATAAGAAATAGGGAGAAAAAGCTCCCCAAAACTCTAAGTATGGCTTGTTCTGTCTACTAATATTCATGGTAAAGTCCTATTTCAAGGAAATTTTCTCATAAAATGTATTTTGGAGACTCAATCCACTCAGAATATTTCATCATTTGTAATATTTCACTTAAATAGCAAGAAATTTTAACACACGAGAGTACTCACAAGGTCAAAGGTGCATGTACAGCTTCCCATATTAGGTGTAATACCACCATTGATTTTCCCCTATTAGTCTTTGTTAAATTTGCACTTTTCCAAAAATTGTGCAGAATTTATCTTTGTTTCAAATAAAGAAATACTTGGCATGAGTAAAGATTTATCCTGTCCAGTACTATAGAAAAAATTTCACATAACATTTCATTGCATATAAGAAAATAACCATCACTGGAAGTTAACCAATCAAATTTTCCCCCTTTTTTAACCTGTGTACAAGCTTTAGTAACCATGTAACCTCAAGTTTCCAAAATATTCTATAGAAACCCCAAATAAAGAAATAATGGTGCTTTGAAATACCCAAGATATATGTTTATGACTCAGAAATGTTTTACTGCAATGAAACGTAGGATCAATTACCTACAACTGTCAAATTCAAGGGAATATTTTTTTTCGACCTATTTTCGTATGCAACCGGATGTGACGTACTATGATTTGGTGGTATTACACCTAAAGAAGACTTTTTTGTTAAATAAACTGAGTGTTACTTTTTTCCTCTGTAATACTGGTTATTTCAAGCATTCCTGTCAAGTTTTGTCATAATCAGTTCAATAGTTTGAGAAAAATCTAGTATAATGTAAGACGACATCTACAGCGATTCGAGCAAAATTTCTTCGAAAAATCCAAACCAAGCCGCATCATGATAGAATATAGTGTGGACCAATAAATGATCAAATATTTATCTCATCTGCCTACAAACAGTTGAATATGATACAAAAGATGACTTTAGGATGATAAATACTACTAATGGATCTCTTTGTCTTCCTTATAAGGTCTCTTTTGGTCCATTTATACCTCTCATTTCCTCAAAATTTCTACTTTTTAGGCCAATAAATAAAAATTTTGGGGTAACTTTCACTCATTTATGATAAAAATGTTATAATAAATGATTAATTGAAGTATTCAAGCTGAATGAACTATCCGTATAAAAGTTTACTGTCTCCAAGGAGGTTTCAAGAAGTCCTTAGGTAAAACTTAAATTTACGCCGCGTTCCAAAGAGGGACATATAAAACTTATTTTTTGATGAATAATTTGTTGTTACTGCTTTAAAAATAATTTCATTTACTTAAAACTATATATTTATTAAAGTATTTCTTAGGAAAAACTTTCTAGTATAGCAGAATATAAGAAATAGGGAGAAAAAGCTCCCCAAAACTCTAAGTATGGCTTGTTCTGTCTACTAATATTCATGGTAAAGTCCTATTTCAAGGAAATTTTCTCATAAAATGTATTTTGGAGACTCAATCCACTCAGAATATTTCATCATTTGTAATATTTCACTTAAATAGCAAGAAATTTTAACACACGAGAGTACTCACAAGGTCAAAGGTGCATGTACAGCTTCCCATATTAGGTGTAATACCACCATTGATTTTCCCCTATTAGTCTTTGTTAAATTTGCACTTTTCCAAAAATTGTGCAGAATTTATCTTTGTTTCAAATAAAGAAATACTTGGCATGAGTAAAGATTTATCCTGTCCAGTACTATAGAAAAAATTTCACATAACATTTCATTGCATATAAGAAAATAACCATCACTGGAAGTTAACCAATCAAATTTTCCCCCTTTTTTAACCTGTGTACAAGCTTTAGTAACCATGTAACCTCAAGTTTCCAAAATATTCTATAGAAACCCCAAATAAAGAAATAATGGTGCTTTGAAATACCCAAGATATATGTTTATGACTCAGAAATGTTTTACTGCAATGAAACGTAGGATCAATTACCTACAACTGTCAAATTCAAGGGAATATTTTTTTTCGACCTATTTTCGTATGCAACCGGATGTGACGTACTATGATTTGGTGGTATTACACCTAAAGAAGACTTTTTTGTTAAATAAACTGAGTGTTACTTTTTTCCTCTGTAATACTGGTTATTTCAAGCATTCCTGTCAAGTTTTGTCATAATCAGTTCAATAGTTTGAGAAAAATCTAGTATAATGTAAGACGACATCTACAGCGATTCGAGCAAAATTTCTTCGAAAAATCCAAACCAAGCCGCATCATGATAGAATATAGTGTGGACCAATAAATGATCAAATATTTATCTCATCTGCCTACAAACAGTTGAATATGATACAAAAGATGACTTTAGGATGATAAATACTACTAATGGATCTCTTTGTCTTCCTTATAAGGTCTCTTTTGGTCCATTTATACCTCTCATTTCCTCAAAATTTCTACTTTTTAGGCCAATAAATAAAAATTTTGGGGTAACTTTCACTCATTTATGATAAAAATGTTATAATAAATGATTAATTGAAGTATTCAAGCTGAATGAACTATCCGTATAAAAGTTTACTGTCTCCAAGGAGGTTTCAAGAAGTCCTTAGGTAAAACTTAAATTTACGCCGCGTTCCAAAGAGGGACATATAAAACTTATTTTTTGATGAATAATTTGTTGTTACTGCTTTAAAAATAATTTCATTTACTTAAAACTATATATTTATTAAAGTATTTCTTAGGAAAAACTTTCTAGTATAGCAGAATATAAGAAATAGGGAGAAAAAGCTCCCCAAAACTCTAAGTATGGCTTGTTCTGTCTACTAATATTCATGGTAAAGTCCTATTTCAAGGAAATTTTCTCATAAAATGTATTTTGGAGACTCAATCCACTCAGAATATTTCATCATTTGTAATATTTCACTTAAATAGCAAGAAATTTTAACACACGAGAGTACTCACAAGGTCAAAGGTGCATGTACAGCTTCCCATATTAGGTGTAATACCACCATTGATTTTCCCCTATTAGTCTTTGTTAAATTTGCACTTTTCCAAAAATTGTGCAGAATTTATCTTTGTTTCAAATAAAGAAATACTTGGCATGAGTAAAGATTTATCCTGTCCAGTACTATAGAAAAAATTTCACATAACATTTCATTGCATATAAGAAAATAACCATCACTGGAAGTTAACCAATCAAATTTTCCCCCTTTTTTAACCTGTGTACAAGCTTTAGTAACCATGTAACCTCAAGTTTCCAAAATATTCTATAGAAACCCCAAATAAAGAAATAATGGTGCTTTGAAATACCCAAGATATATGTTTATGACTCAGAAATGTTTTACTGCAATGAAATGTAGGATCAATTACCTACAACTGTCAAATTCAAGGGAATATTTTTTTTCGACCTATTTTCGTATGCAACCGGATGTGACGTACTATGATTTGGTGGTATTACACCTAAAGAAGACTTTTTTGTTAAATAAACTGAGTGTTACTTTTTTCCTCTGTAATACTGGTTATTTCAAGCATTCCTGTCAAGTTTTGTCATAATCAGTTCAATAGTTTGAGAAAAATCTAGTATAATGTAAGACGACATCTACAGCGATTCGAGCAAAATTTCTTCGAAAAATCCAAACCAAGCCGCATCATGATAGAATATAGTGTGGACCAATAAATGATCAAATATTTATCTCATCTGCCTACAAACAGTTGAATATGATACAAAAGATGACTTTAGGATGATAAATACTACTAATGGATCTCTTTGTCTTCCTTATAAGGTCTCTTTTGGTCCATTTATACCTCTCATTTCCTCAAAATTTCTACTTTTTAGGCCAATAAATAAAAATTTTGGGGTAACTTTCACTCATTTATGATAAAAATGTTATAATAAATGATTAATTGAAGTATTCAAGCTGAATGAACTATCCGTATAAAAGTTTACTGTCTCCAAGGAGGTTTCAAGAAGTCCTTAGGTAAAACTTAAATTTACGCCGCGTTCCAAAGAGGGACATATAAAACTTATTTTTTGATGAATAATTTGTTGTTACTGCTTTAAAAATAATTTCATTTACTTAAAACTATATATTTATTAAAGTATTTCTTAGGAAAAACTTTCTAGTATAGCAGAATATAAGAAATAGGGAGAAAAAGCTCCCCAAAACTCTAAGTATGGCTTGTTCTGTCTACTAATATTCATGGTAAAGTCCTATTTCAAGGAAATTTTCTCATAAAATGTATTTTGGAGACTCAATCCACTCAGAATATTTCATCATTTGTAATATTTCACTTAAATAGCAAGAAATTTTAACACACGAGAGTACTCACAAGGTCAAAGGTGCATGTACAGCTTCC